>NC_142812.1:120432-345349 GCF_049724085.1 Artemia sp. Qi Xiang Cuo
CGAAAAAGCTACACTGAGACCCGAAATAATTTTGAAGTTTCTCAATGACATTTTGGGAAACTATTCATCCTGCTTGACCGATTTGCTCAACACGAAAATATTTACTCAAGTTTTCTATTTCCGGATTTTGTTCATATATCATTATATAAGGCTGGTTGTATTGATTGATAGTGAATTGACCAACATAAAACATATTTATTTCTAAATACTAGGTCTTCACAAGGAGATTTTTTTTTAATGACACATTTATTGAAAGAGTCACAGTGACAAAAAATGCATGGAAACGAAAAAATATTCTGACAATCATCTTTAAAATTAGCACCCCATTTTTAAAAGTTAAATAAAAAAAAACAAATTTTTCAGCTCAAAGTATGGAGCAACATTAAAACTTTAAACGAACAGAAATGATTACGTATATAAGAATTCTCGCGAATTCCCCCAGTATAAAACTTCCCCTGAACAGTTCACCCCCTGGAAATTTTCTTCTCCTTGGTAAATTCTAACCGTGCGAAATCCCCCCCCCCCCAGTAGGTAATTTGTCCTCTCCTCCCCACCTGAAAAATACATGCATACATCCCAATAACAAATACCATTTATAAACAATAAGTTTCACTTTATGTTTACGAATTGAAGCTTAACATGGAAGGATATAATTCCTTGTTTCTCAAGCTTATCCGACCAATATGTTGTCACAATCGAATCGCAATATTACCTACACAACTGTATAACATCGTCAATGAGCTAACTTTGGAAATTAATTCATTTTATTTGTTTTTTTTGACGAATTTGCTAAAAAAAAAGCATTTGAGGGGAGGGGGTTAAAATATTTTAACATAACTTCTTCCTACATTCAATAGAAAACTCATGAGAAAAATTTCAATATAATATACGTTTTTTTTATAGATTAATCAAAAAACTAACTTTCCGAAAAAGAGATTTTCAAAAGAAAATTAAATAGCCATATTAAACTAAACCAAAAACGACGAGGAATGACTAATAAAGAATAAATAAAACCTAAAACGAACATAATTAAAATAAACAATTAAATAATATTTGGTCATCGTGAAATACAAAATTTGAAATATACAATATTACATTTTACTATTCCCCCAAAGGTTCATTGGCCTGTAAAGAAGGGTCCAGACAAACGAGTCACTTACTCAGAGAATAAAACAACATAAAATAATTACTTACTCGCAGGGAGAAAGATTCCCCTATGAATTTTATACAACTATTTCATTCATTTATAGTGGCTCTTGGAAGTTTTTATAATAAGAATACATGTATGGAGTAAATATGCTTATTTACTATAGGCAACGCTTGAATCTTGCCTCTGATATATACCAAGATCAACAGTTTCCCCAGGATTGAATGAAAAAACTCTAAGTATGGCAATTTTTTCTATATCTTACATGTTTTTGTCTTCTATGGGTTACTGAGAAGCATCCTGCTGTCCTTGTTCGTCAATCACAAGGATTTGGGTCTCAGACTTCTCATGCCAAACAATGTCCCTCGATATTAAAGGAGTAGAAAATAATAGTTTTATCTTTATGCTCACCTTCAGCAGATAGTCTAAGAGTATGTTATGTGCAAAATGGGGGTAAACCGTTGAGTTGATGACTAATAGTAGTTTGCAATGTCGAATCTATCGAAATGAAGTAATGTAAAAAAAAAATTATGAATAAGCCTCGACTTTTTACATTGAGTAGCAGGATATGAGGTAATGACTGTACAAGTCACTCCTTTATATTCTAAGACGGATTGCAGGGATTACACCTAAATTAAAATAAGAACTATATTTTAACGAGATGGCTATGTGGACAGCAAAAATAATAAAACAAAAAACCTTTAGAATCAAACCCCTTCGTCTATAAACGTATTTTCATGATATATTTGGTTTCAAAACAGGTGAAAAGGCATAATCAATTTTTTTTCTATTGAAAGCAAGCAAAATCCAACTTTGAAAAAAAATCTTAAATAGACTAATTTGAAAAATGCTACTACAAAAATATACATATTGGAGAGAACAAAACCCAGGGACTATCTAAACCCACCACTCTAATGATTCATAGATAAAATACCTTTTACAATTTCTAAAATGTAAAACTTAGTGGGTCTAAAATCCGAACCGTTCAAAGTGCAAAATTTGATCAAAGTGAAAACACCCCATTGCACTTCCTGGCGGAATGGCCACAAAACGGAGATCAGCACCGCCGGTTTGGACCTTGGGTCTAGTGCCGTCATACTTCCTCCCCCCCCCATACTTGACGCCCTATTATTATATTAAATAAAAAAAAGTTTTTTTTAACTGAAAGTAAGGAACGACATGGAAACCAAAAAAACAGAAATTATTACGTATATTAAGGGGACTGACCCCTCCTCAACACTTTGCTTTTTTTGATAAATTTTTTAGTTCTTTAAAAAAAGATAATTTTTATTATATTTGAACGACTTTTGTGTTTCAGGAGTTGTTGTTAAAGAATTGAGACACAAATCAAGCTTTAGCGTAAACAATGAGGTGTATGGGAGGGAGAACTCTCCTTCATATAAGTAGTAATTTGTTCGTTTTAAATTTTAATGTTCCTTCTTACTTTCAGTAGAAAAAACTTATTTTTTAAATTCCTGATCTCTTTTAATTAATGTCAATCAATCCAGCTCCACCTCCACAGCGAAATCCCCCTTCCCATTGAAAGATCATCTAGAAAATTCAATTTCGTTGAAAACTTACCCCTGACATTTACCCCTTAACATCTCGATGCATAAAATTGAGACGAAAAAAAGAAGATAAGACCTATAAAAAGAATTTTGTTTAGGAATTCTGGTGAATTCCCCCAATGTTTAATTTCTCTTGACAAGTTCAACTCCTGGAAACTTCCCTCTCGATAGAAAATTCTCCCGTGGAAAACTCCCCAGAAGAAAGTTTACCCCCACCCTATACGAAAATGTATACGCACTTCCCAATAACAAATACTTTGCGTAAACAATGGGGAAACCTTATAACCTAAAGACCTTTCCTCTGGGGCTGTGTGTGGGGGAGGGGGATCATTTTACATCCAAAGACATAAATATTGGGCCTTTCAATTATGATGAACAAAATGGCTACCTCAAAATTTTAATCGGACGATTTTGGGAAAAGAGGTGGGGAGGGGGCCTAGTTGCCCTTCAATCTCTTGGGTCACATCAAGAGGCCACTAGAACTTTTAATTTCCGTTCGAATGAGCCCTCTCACGAAATTCCAGGACCACTGGGTCGATATCTTCACCCTGGGGAAAAACAAACGAATAAAGACACATCCGTGATCTTTCTTCTGTCCAAAAATACAAAATTCCACAGTTTCGCAGATAGAAGCTTGACAACCTCTACAGTAGGTTTCTCTGTTACGCTGAATCTGATTGCACGATTTTCATTAAGATTCTATGACTTTTAGGGGCTTTTAGTGTTTATGACTTTTAGTGTTTCTACCTCTTGTCGAAAATCAGGCACATTTTCTCAGGCTTGTACACTTTAATGAGTTAGACTTGTCTTAATGAAATTTATTCATTTCAAATCACCCTTATAAGCTAATTCTTTTAATATATCTTTTTGTATCAAAATTCCGCGTTTTAGAGTTTAGGTTAGTACTGAGTCAGGTCGGTCTTTACTTACAGTTCTTTGCCAAGAACTGTTTGATTTTTTATTTCTCCATAGTTACTAAATACTCTGGGAAGCAGTGGAGTAATGTGACATGGGACTGGGGGGGCAACTTACAAGTTTCTTCAACTGAAAGTAAGAACATAGAGGGGCTCCCCCTTCTTCAACTCTTTAAGATAAAGTTAGATATTGCGTTCTACTTTTTAAGAAATAAATAAAAAAAGGAAGAAGGAGCGTGCATATCTGTGTTGGATTAATGCGGCTTGTTGCTAGTAGTGTGGGGCAATCTATTTAACGGGGCCCAAAACAGATTAACATGGGATTTTAAAGGTGCCCTGTTACCTCACAACATCCCTGGCAAGACTCCCACCCTGGCACGATTCTGACGACAAGCCCTGGCAAAATTCCAAGCGCATGCTCTGTCTCTGTGACTAGATTAACCACTTCTCGAATTTTACTAGATTACGTAAGATTTTCTGGCTCTCAAATTCATCCATTTTAACACACATTACCATATACAAATAACAAAATTTTACTAGTAACAAACTGTTTTTTTATAGATTGTTCTCTTCAATATAGTTCGCTAACGCATTTAATCTGTCTTGTAGTTTCTGTATATGCATTATATTCACTTTAGCCGCAAAGCATAATCGTTCTTCCGACTTGAACTTGCTTAATGATATAACAAATCCTGCATACATCTTGTCCCATTGTAGGGTTACTCGGCAACCTTGTAATTTCCACTGTTACTTCAGGCACTCTAGATTCAATCTCGCTAACACTTTCAACGTCCAAAAATGTATGAGCATCCATTTTGATGTTGACACGCTGAACTTTTTAAATACTAAAAGAATAATGGGATACCCGGGCATCTTCCGGCAATAGCCGTCTATACTCCTATATGGGGGCTTCTATTTTTAGAGGGATATTAGAAAAACAATGGCGGTTGCTAGGGAGAATATTGGAACACCTGGAATCCCGAAAAGCCTGAGAGCTGGAAACAGGGCTCTCATGGGAATCTTGCCAGGGATATCGTGATGTCACAGGGCACCTTTAAAATCCCATGCTATGGGATCAGTTTTGTTTTGCTAATTTACCTGTCGAGAATTTTTCACTTCTTCACTGTGAGTAACAATACCATAGTACAGCCTAAAAGTTGCTTCTTCTTTAGTGCAACTGAAAACATTAAAAACATGCATCAGCAAGTCTGGAAATTGTGTTTCGAAGTATTTACACAATTCGTCCGGTGATTGCCCAATAACATGGCTTTCAACCTCCAACTCATAAAAGTGATGAGTCCAGTTTCTTAGTAAACATAATAGGTCTTTTATCTTTGCAGTGTCATATTTTCTATGTGTATCATTTTTTATCCAATAATGTAGCTCCCTATCGAGATTTGACAGCCAGTTTCCAGCCAGGGCAGCAGGTTTTCGGCTTTCCAGTATTTCGCCAACAGGATACAGTCGCTTGCTCCTCTGTTTCAGATAAATTTGACATCAAAACGATGTCGTCAGAAAGAACTCCAAGGTTTTTTTTTAATGTCCAAAACATAGGGTGTCTTAAGATTACTTTGGCATTTGGTTGTTCTTCCTCAGTCAAAATGGATCTAAGAAGGCACTGGGCCGTGTCGTCAAACTTCTTTTGTGACAAAACATCTACAACAAATTGACGGTTAGTTCTTGTTATTGTCTGGTCAAGGAGAGAGGGATCTCCTGTAAGAGCATAGAAAATGACACGACCCATGTCAAACACGTCCAAAGTCTCAGCTGTAAGCTGGCTCATCATTCTTTCTGGCTTATCATTTGTGGATTTGCAGAGACCAAAGTATGACTGCATGGTCTTTAACGGTCCCCGATAGTTGTTATATGAAAGTAGTATATTTCCTGGTCTAATAGATCCATGGGCTAGGTCTAGGCCATGGATGTAACCCATTCCATTGTTCGCCTCCCACAAACATGTCTTGATGCATAATAGGGGTGCACAAAAGATCGTTTGGACCCTTTTCTGATGTTCAATTTATGATTTTAGGCTAATTTTGCATGGTTCAAAAGCAAAATAGCGAAAGCTGCCATCCCAGGCAGTATGCAGTAACCTTAAAACGTTGGGATGGTCGCACCACCTTAAGATAAATATCTCTCTGTGGGATGAGAGAGCTGTTTTAGAAGACACGCGTTTTACGGCTACATCTTTCACATAATATTTTCCATAGTAAACAATGGTTCCTTCTTGATAATTTATTCCAAGCTGCAATTCTGGGAAATAAGAAATACCATCCTTAAATATTTGACCCGATGACGATGGTTGCTTCCCATAGCTGCCGAATGTTCCCCGAAGCATTGCTATTTTATAATAAATAGTGTAGAATTACCGTTTTTACCTCAAATTTATTTTATCCAAACTATACAAAACTGATTAATTAACACAAATTAATTCTTAAATTACTGTGTCACTGTTCACCGTAGATGTATTCTGTCTTCTTTGGTCACCTGTTACCAATTGATTGGAATTCTAGCTTCTCAAACAAAAGCACTAGCTTCTCTCTGTGTGCAAAAACACTAATATAATGCTGGCAGTATAAGAACTATGTACAAAATTCCATTTTGTTAAAAGTAAAATATTGAGAGTTGATTGTAACTCTTCTTAAAATAGGGATTATTGTGGTGACGCTTTCTAATTAAGTCAATTTGGAATTTAGTAAAATATTAAGACGCAAATACAAAAGTTTATAAATACCTCTGTTTATTAAGATAAGGAACATATCCTGGCAGGTGTATGCTTAATAGGAAATTGAGAAATTACCACTTCCTAGCTATGTGCGTCAGTGGGTCCCGATAAGGTGTGGTTGATAAAATGTGTAAGATATATTTTATGGGGAAGGTGTGTCAGATACTAATCTTATGCCGGACTGACCTCTGGTTCGTTGATATTAGAAATACCTTGGAATATTGTCGGCTTATTGTAGGTGTCTAAGTATCTTATTGCATTATATCTTATTGTAAATTTCTGATACTTGTTGTCTCCCTGGAACCACAAGCCCCAGCGGAATATATATATATATATATATATATATATATATATATATATATATATATATATATATATATATATATATATATATATATATATATATATATATATATATATATATATATATATATATATATATATATATATATATATATATATATATATATATATATATATATATATATATATATATATATATATATATATAAAATATATATATATATATATATATATATATATATATATATATATATATATATTATCAAACCCTGTACTAGTGTATGTTAGCTGAATAAAAGTATATATAAAAGTATATAGCCAACCTCTCTTTAATCTAAATTTAGTCCCTCGAATATTCCCAGCTGTTACGCCTCATTAGTCAAGTCATAGCCTAAGGCACGCTACCGAAGTTTAATTACCTTCGAGCCATATTTTATCTCCCTTATAAAGGGAGAATAAAGGTATCAACAACAACCTCACCTTAATAACATTAAAACCACTTTACCACATTTTTAACCACTTTTAAATAACTTACCTAATGTTGATAACTTTGTGAGGTTAAAAAATGAAACACCTTTGGTTTCAAGGGTTCAATATGCAATTGGCCCCAGAAGCAACTACTGAATTATGAAAGAGCATAAAAAAAGACATCAAATGACATTTTCACTTTCATCCCAGCTAAATTGTATAGCCAACTACAAATTTACTAAAATATCTACAAATTTACCATTTTGTCCTTCTTTGTTCTGGTATGTCTAGTTCTAAAAGCGCTAAATTTTAGACCTTCACCTACTTAATTCATCATTTTTGGCCAAACAGATGTGCCAAATTTAGTTGTTAAACATTTACCAAGCAATTATAATCTTATAAAACCTATATATGGGATCATAAGAGAGAGGAGGCATGTTTTAAAGTGAAAGTATTATTGCATTTAGACATAGTAGTTTTTAGGAAATGTAGTGAGTAGTATGTTGACCTTGTTTTGACCTAAGTTAAGGAATCTTGTAGGATATATAGCCTTTATTTAGTTCACCCATATATGTGAACGATAATTAAACAAAGACATTTGATTTATAAGAAATAGATATGAAAGCATTCATAGCAAAGTATCTCTTTTTTCTCTTCTACAATTTTACAATATAATGTTTTGCCGTGATTTTTTTTTTAATTCCCGCTTTATCTGACCAACAAGATTCACAAACACAGATTTCAATTGTGGGTTGTCGATAAACAGTACTTTTGGTTGTTGCTGGAACAAGACCTTTGATAAAAAGCGTCTCAGCAGAACGACTTGTCCATGTTAAGTTTATGTTATTTGGTTTGCTAACCTGGTTATTGAAAAACCGTCCCGATCTGGTCCCTATTTCGGTCTTGGGAAGGCCCCATAGTGCCTAATCTTGGACGTTGCTCACTGTACGACCCCTGTCAAGCTCACTAACCACATAAATAGTATAAAATCAAACATAAAATGCTGGCAGATTTTCTGCAGCCTGAAAACCTTAAATCTTCAGTAAAAGGGTTACTTGATGACCTCATATTGGCTAAGATCTTAACCCAAGTAGATGAGGCAGTGATTAAAATGACAGAGGAACAGGTATTCATGCAAAATGATGTCACTATCTTATCAGATAAGCAACAACGAACGCATATTTTCCACTTAATCTTCTTTGGCTAGTCTAGAGTCACCCTTGAAAGACCTTGAAAGCTATTTCAGGCCTATTCAGTCCAACCTGGCAAGATTAAATGACCGTTTTGAACAGCAGGCTTTAAGCAACCAAATTACAGTCTTTGGGGTGAAAGGAGATGCCTTCATCGAAAACACTGAAAGTCGATACATGTCAGCTATGTGCTGGCAAATTTTCTGACATACCAATTACTCAGCCTGATGTTGTATCATCCATAAGCATTGGCAAACTATCTGCGAAAGCTAGACCTATAGTTGTAGAATTTTGCAACTTACGAGTTAAAAACATCATCTACTATAAAAGACACTTTGAAAGAAATTGGCGAAGTTTTGTAAGCCAATTACCTCAAATTCCCATTGAAAGAGGATTTTTTCAAGATCATTGAAGAATGCTGGCCTAGATGGAATTTCCCAAATTGTCTAGGATCAATTGATGGAAAACATATAGAAATCCAGGCATCGTTCAAAAGTGGTTCTGAGTTTTGCAACTATAAAATTTATTTTTCGGTGGTCCGCTTTGCTGTGTGTGATGCAAATTACCGTTTCACATATGTTGATATAGGGAGCTATGGAAATGAAGGTGACGCTGGAATATTTGCATTTTCATGATTTGTGTGAGCCCTGAATGAAAATAGATTGAACATATCTATACCCCAACCTCTTCCCAATATGAGCCCACAATCATTCAAGTTTCCTTATATGTTTGTGGGCAATGAAGTCTTTCCTCTAAAACCAAATAAGGCACGTTCCTGTGGAGATAAGGACCTCTCAGCTGTGGAAGAACATTTAATTATCGTCTGTCCCGAGCAAGGAGAATAATAGATAATGATTTTCAATTCAATTCAATTCAAACTTTTTATTTCCTCCGAATACGAAGAGTAAAAAAAGAAATAAATAAAAATAATAACCGCTAATCAACAGGCCATAAAATTATCTTAAACTATATAACAACAAATACGCAAAGGCCTTCAATCAAAATTACCACACAAATTAACACTTCATTCAATAGATAATAAATTAACAGTTCACAAATTAACACTTCATTCAAAAATTAAATCAAATAAAATAAATTAAGCTTCGTGCGCAGCTCTATATAAATTATGAGAAAAAACATTTAATTTGGATAAAAAATTCTTTTGCTTTTTCTCAAAAACATCAACAGGGTTTTTTATTTTATATGCATTCATTAAAAAAGTATTTGATTCAGATTTAGAAAAGCGGCAAAGGCATTAGCAAAATTAAAAAATGTGGTTTTTACATGCGCAATATTACTAATTCTAAAAAACGGGAGAAGCGATGAAAAAACTAAAATTTGAGGCAAAGCGACTGTATTATATACCCGAGCCAGTGATTTCCGAGAAAGAAGATCGCGAAGACAAAATTACTGCCCCGAAACTAGACGCTATTCTACTTTTAACTGCTTTAGAAATAGAAGCACGGCATAGAGCTAAAGTTGGTCCATAAGGTACACCAAGATATAAAAAAGATTCCAAAGGTTTTAAAATACTATCATAAATACGAACAGAAATTTCTGATTTAACGAGATCATTAGCCTTAGGACCAAGTATTAAAAACTGACACTTTCAGGGTGAAAACGAAGTCCATGCTCGCTACAACCCTTTGCTAAAAAATCTAAATTTTGTTGAAGTGACTGAAGTGAGCGACTCAAAAGGAGTAAATCACCTGCGTAAGCAATCCACGACAGAACATAACCTTTACCATAAATAAAAGTCAACTTAATTTGATCAAACAGCCCCGAAACAGTAATATTGAAAATCAAAGGAGAAATAATGCTTCCTTGTCTCAGCCCCCTACATAACTTAACATTATAATCACTAAACTGATTCTTCCACTTAATACGAATACAAGAGGAGCCATACCACTTTTTTAAAACCAACACTACTGGTAGTGGGACATTATTCTTCAGAAGCGCAGTCATAGCCCAAGAATGGATAATTGAATCATACGCCGCCGCAAAATCTAACGCAAGTGTATAAACTCTATCCCATTGCTTACAAAATGATATTATTCTTGAAAGGAGGGTATGAGCAACATCCATGCTTAGACCCTTACGGAACCCAGTTTGATTCAGGCCTTGGTTACAAGACTCCAGATACTTTAATAAAACTAACTCAAAAACTTGGCTAACCTGGCACGAAACAGTAATCGGCCTGTAATCAGAACATCGATTCGTATTCCCTCCTTTTTTGAAAGGGGTGAAGTGGTAGCACGAGAAAAGCTAGTTGGAAGAACTCCAGAAGAAAGAATAGTAGTAAAAAGAGTAGCGAGGAGAAAGATTGCTTTGGGGGATGCCCATTTTATATGGTTTGAATGTATACCATCATGATCAAAAGAATGCTTACTTTTTAGAGCTTTAATTGCTACCGTTACATCATCAACAGAAATAGATATTTTACTATTTGGGCGGGGCTTTGAAATTTCTTCCGATAATAAAGAGTCAAGCCGTGATTCAACTGCCGCATCACCGGATGAAAAAACTTGAATATAATGAGTTATCCAATCATCTAGTTTCAGAGAACTATTAGAATCTGGTGAATAATTATTATTACGACGTCTAGAATTAACCAAACTCCAAAGCTCATTCTTATCACTAGTAATCCTTGAACCAATTTCATCTTTTATAATTTCATTATGCAAAGGCAACTCAGCCCGAAAAACGCGTTTAGTTAATTTCATACCATCATAAAATGGTCCAGATCGCGGTTTTACCGCGCAATTCCAAAGGTAACAAGCTTGAGAAGCATTCTTTTGGCTTTGCTTTAAAATCGGGTTAAGGTTCCAACCTAAAACACGAGATCCACGACGGAAAGAATCAGTTCTAAATGCTTTATTAGCCCCGACTTTTAAACTATGAACAATTTCAAGGTAAAATAGATCTATATCAATTTGATCAACATCCTTAGAATAATTTACAATTATTTTAGCTAAAAGTGCATCTGATTCTTCATGATATTTGCACATTTTTTCCCGATCCCAGATCATTTTATTTACAATTTGACTAGAACGATGGATAATTTTAAAAGATCGAATTTGAATATTTAAATGAAAAGAAAGGTAAAAATGGTCACTAATAGGCATATCCAACCCAACATGAACAGGCTGTGGTAATAACGCTGCATTTGAGACCAGCACATGGTCTAGATTAGAGCAAGAACCAGAATTATGGACAGACGTAAAATCCGCATCTTTTGAAACTATAGTAAAAACCGAAAACAAAGATAAAAGAATGGAGGAGCGGACATCAGAGATAGCAATGTTGCAGTTAAAATCCCCGCAAATAAGCCACTGGAAATCTGATGGAACTTTTGCCACACCTCGCGATAATTATAAACATGCAAAATTGAAATAAAAATCCGAATCAATAGTATGATAATTTGTTGGTAAATAGCACGAAAAAACAATAATCCCTGGGATTCGAACAGCAACAAAATATCGATTAACGGCAAACACGGAAACTGGAAAATTCTCTCGAATAAAAATGCAAACGCCTCCTGATGGGCGTCCACCTGTAGGTGTAGCTGGAGATATAAAACACTTAAACTGCTGCGACAGGCTCGAAAGAAGACTAGTAGAGTGGTCCAGAAGATGATGCTCTTGCAGACACAAAATATCCAGATCGCGCAGCATAGACTGCAATACATGTTGTTTATCCCCAAAACCATTCAGATTCAGAGATATAGTCTTTGCACTAATCATTTTTTATTCTTTACAACTTTTTCGGTTAACTGTTTGCAGCGAAAGCTAAATCCAGTATGCTCATGAGATCCACAATGGAAGCAACAAGGTTCATTCTGGCAAGGGTTGTTCCTAGAATGAGAGTGTCCACTACCAAGGCACTTGAGACAACGTTCCACGCTAGAGCAGCCTGACGATATATGCTCTAGCATATATCCTAAGTTCCAAATGGAGAGATTTTAGATCCCCTATACTTTTAAAGCCAAGCACCGTAACTATCCTGATTAAAGCTGCATGTTACTTGCATAATTACCTCCTCACAGATGACATCACAAATGGTGTCAGATCGTTTGCCACAGTAACAGGTGTGGACTCCAATGACCTCGAAAATGTATATTGGAGGGCAGATCAACAGTTGGCAAATATGAGGGAAATTACCAACCGAATCGACTCTAACAGGGCTGGTGAGCTGGCTATCAAGCAGCGAGAATACCTGGCCAAATATTTCTCTTCTGACAAAGGGCGTGTGCTCTGGCAAGAATAGCATATAAATAGGGGGCGTATTGACACCTCTTTACCTCTCAGTGATTTTACTTGTTATGTGGTAATAAATACTATAAAATTTATGCTTTTCGTATGATTACTAGCCCGACAACATAAATCATAACATTAAAACATATTGGCAATAATCACTGAGTCTGCAAGCTGTTAAGTTTGCTGCCACCTAGCTAACAGTAAATAAAGTCATATTTTTTTATCACCATTTTGGTCTATTATGATCTGAGGTCGGTTCGAAATATGTAAGTGTATCAGCAATGGTCCTTGCCTCTGTTGGTGATTCCCAGACAATCACCAACAGAAAAGAATAGTGGAATGAAACATGGTAGGTACCTGAAGCCTCAAGCCGAGCAATTGTTTCTCATTATGCAGTTATTTGAATAAATTAGAATAGTATTGAATCTTGTACATATTCTTATCTACTCAGTTTTATCTAGTGGCTAAGGGACTTATTTAAAACTTATTACTTTTTCATCCTGGGGGGGGGGGGAGGAGACTTTAAATTTCATGTGGGAGGAACAGGGTCAAAATATTCTTTCACATGTTCTCATAAAAGAGTACACTTTATGATTTTTCTTTAGTATGCCTGTCATCCAAGAGGCACTGCTGCTAGTCACATATATAACGCTTTAACATCAGACAAAATTTTATTATTCTGTTTTTTTTTTATTGAAATGGTGATAAAATGATACTAAAGTATAAAAAGGTCACTCCATTGGAAGATGTTCCATTTCAAATTCATAGAATAAATCATTAATTTTTTTTCCATCACTACTTGCTGTCTTACACTAAGACCATTTAGTTTTGTATATATAAGTTCACCCACTAAACTTGCTCGTTCTTTGGTTGTATTACCATTGCTGCATTACTGGCTCAGAAAGCTCTCTGTAGAAAGGGCTATCCGGCCAATGGCAAAAGATGTACTATCATTTTTTTTTTTAGTGAAAGTCACTACTTTAACTTGATTCTCCTGCTTTTTTTTCCTAATATCCATTCCTGGGCTGTTTTGTGGAACCCTTATCGTCGCGAAGTTACCTCTGGGTAAAGGAGTCTGTATTGGGGAGTCACTTCTGGGTAGAGGAGTCTGTATTGATTTATCCACATCCCCCAATGGATCACTTTCACACTCTATTTCACTCAGGGTCACCATGTTCTCAGCGTCATGTAGGCCAAGGGCAACTCCTGGCATAATGCTGATGTCAGCACTGTCTATAGTGTAATCATCCTCAAAAAGAGGGAAACAATTATGACTAAAAACGCATTTCTGGGCCAGATTACGTTCTTGTAGGTACTGTCCCATAAATCCCATGTGTTTGAACAGCACCCACACTTATTTTCCCTCTTTTCTAGCATCTCCACTTCTAGATTTGGTGGCCTTCCTCTTTTCCATAAACTTTCTCTTTAGAGATACCCATAGCTTGAGGCAATCATCAGCTGTAAAGACAAAAATTGCTATAATTAAAAGATTTTATGATTAATAACACACATAATATAAATAGATTTTAAACAACTGCTCTAAACAAATAGTCTTGTGTGGAAGATATATTATTTTTTAGGTATTTCTAATAGGAGAACTATAAGCAGGTTTGGAATAAAAGTTTAGCTGTTGTTTACTAAAATTGAGATTTTAAGAGTAGATAATTCAGCATATTTTTCATTGTTTATTCAAAACATCGATGTAGATTGCCATGGAAAATACTGTTAACAAAGTTCCTAAGGTCTTAATTGACATAAACTTTGAAACCAAATAGTGGATGGCATGGGCTGACTGTGGTGATGTTACAAAAAGAGAAAAAATTTATTGCCCTTTCAACATCGTCTTTGAATGCATACTTATTTTGGTTAAAAAACTATTTTTTATTTAAAAACTAGATTTAGTTTGCCATGGAAAATACTGTTAAAAAAGTTCCCAAGCTCTAAATTGACTTAAACTTTGAAACCTAATAGTGGATGGTATGGGCTGACTGTGGGGATTTTACAAAAAGAGAAAAAAATAATCGCCCTTTTAATACTGTCTTTGAATGCAACTTTCATCATTTTCATATCACAAATACTCATTTTGGTTCAAAAACTGTTTATTCAAAAACTAGATGTACTTTTATTCAAAAACTAGATGTAGAGAAGAAGTATTGGTGGAGAGCAAAGACTGGCTCTTACACTTAGATATTTAGCCACTGGAGATAGAAAACGTTCGCTATCTTTTCAGTATTTAATTGGTAGGTCCACTGCTACTAAAATGATAGCTAATACTATTCAGGCTATATGGGAAACCTTGCAACCCATGGTGATGGAGGCCCCTACTATTGAAGACTGAACAAGTTTCAAGACCTTTTGAAGACTGATTGGACTTTCCGAACTGCATGGGTTCCATAGATGGCAAACATAAGAATTAAATGTCTACAAACTCAGGCTCAGTGTCCTACAACTATAAAACTTTCTTCAGAATTGTTCTTCTAACTGTTGCTGATGCAACATACAAGTTCATAGTTGTGGATATCAGTGCAGAAGGAAGTGCGAGCGATTCTGGGGTGTTTTCAAACAGCTCTTTTGAAAAAAGCATTCTAGAAAGCATAATAGAATTATCCCCACAAAAAGTCGTTAGAACCCAAAGTTTACCACCTGTATTTGTTAGGGATCAGGCTTTTCTATTAAGAAATAATTTAATAGGACCTTTCCTAGGAAATGAACACGCTCTTAAGAGAATTTTTAACTACAGATTCTTCAGAGGTCGAATGAGCATAGAGAATCGCTGGAGAATATTTTACAGGCCAATAGATAGTAAGTTAGAGACGGTCAAGAACATAACCATGGCATGTGTATGCCTTCATAACAATCTAGTAGCCGTGAGCTCCGATTACTGTAATTCAAGCCTTACTGATACTATTCGAGGAAACGTAGAAATTATTCCTGGTCAATGGAGGCTATCAGAGCCTTCTGTTTGGAGCAGCCATTTGAACCAGCAAGGATCCAATTATCACACACTCCTGGCCAATGAGACTTGACTGAAATTTTAAGAATATTTCAATTGTCATGATGGACTGCTATCTCGGCAAAGTGGTCATCTCTTTTGGAGTTTCAGATAACCAAAGCACAAGATAAGTAACAGTACTTATAACCACATTTTCCTCAGTTTGTTAAAAATTAAACAGACCTTTACAAAGTTAAAAACTTGTTTCTTTATTAAATCATAGTAAAAAATTGATATAAAAAAGAGGAAAAAAATCAGGTCTATACCTCGTCAGTTGTTGCCAGGTCATATAACACCTTTTGAATTTTTAGTTTTGCCAGAGCGTTTTTTTTCTGTCTAGTTGCTTCAGTTGATTACCCACATACATGCCAAATACATAGTCCAGATTTTGGGCATTCTTTGTTTGCTCCAAGAGCATTTTTTCTAAGGGATCTTGTAAAACCTCCATTTTTTCTTTTTTTAGCTCAGTTTCCTTGGTTCTGCATATGCTGAAAAACTTGAACTGCTATAATTATAAATTGGTTGATTTAGTCATACTCAAGTAATTTGCTGAAGTCAATGAAAAACAAATCATGATTATTTTTCATTAAATAACCTCAAAACCAGAAAATAATTTGAAGCTTACTGAAAGGTTAAGGTAGATTAAATGTTTTTAACTGTTGAGCTTAAACAAATCAAAAATTAATAAGTCTTTAAGAATAAAGTATGTCCAGCATGTACAAGCATGTCCAGTTAAAATATATGGAATCAAGATAATTTTAGAATCTACTAATAAACCAAAAAACAAGTCAGTTTTAAAAGCTCCTTGACTACGAAAAAGCTACACTTAGACCCGAAATAATTTTGAAGTTTCTAAATGACATTTTGGGAAACTATTCATCCTGCTCGACTAATTTGCTCAACACGAAAATTTTTACTCACGTTTTCTATTTCCTGATTTTGCTCATGTAGCATTATATAAGGCTTGTTGTATTGATTGATAGTGCATTGACCAACATAAAACATATTTATTTCTAAATACTGGGTCCTCACAAGGGGATTCTTCCTTTTTAATGACAAATTTGTTGAAAGAGTTACAGCGATAAAAAAATGCATGAAAATGAAAACATATTTTGACAATCATCTGTAAATCAGCATCCCATTTCTAAAAGTTAAAGAAAAAAACAACTTTTTTCAGCTCAAAGTATGGAGCAAGATTAAAACTTGAAATGAACAAAAATGATTACGTATATAAGAATTCTCGCAAATTCCCCCAGTATAAAACTTCCCCTGAACAGTTCAACCCCTGGAAAGTTTCTTCTCCTTGGTAAATTATAACCGTGCAAAATCCCCCCAGTAGGTAATTCGTCCTCTCCTCCCCACCTGAAAAATACATGCATACTTCCCAAAAACAAATACCTTACATAAACAAGTTTCACCTTACGTGAAAGTTTCACCTCACCATAAGTATCACCTTATGTTTACGAATTGCTGCTTAACTTGGAAGGATATAATTCCTTGTTTCTCAAGCTTATCTGACCGATTTGTTGTCACAATCGAATCGTGACATTACCTACACAACTGTATAACATCTCCAATGATCTAACTTTGTAAATTAATTCATTTTATTTGTTTTTTTTGACGAATTTTCTAAAAAAAACAATCGAGGGGAGGGATTTAAAATATTTTAACATAACTTCTTCCTACATTCAATAAAAAACTCATGAGAAAAATTTCCATATAAGATACGGTTGTTTTATCGATGAATCAAAAAACAAACTTTCGTCAAAAAAAACTCAACACGACGGGGAATGACTAATAAAGAATAAATAAACCCTAAAACGAACAGAATTAAAATAAACAATTAAATAATATTTGGTCATCATGAAATACAAAATTTGAAATATACAATATTACATTTTACTATTCCTCCAAAGGCTCATTGGCATGTAAAGAAGAGGGCAGACAAACGAGTCACTTACTCAGAGAATAAAAAAACATAAAATAATTACTTACTCGCAGAGAGGGAGAGATTCCCCTATGAATTTTATACAACTATTCCATTCATATAGTGGCTGTTTGAAGTTTTTGTAATAAGAATACATGTATGGAGCTTTAAATATGCTCATTTACTATAGGCAACGCTTGAATCTTGCCTCTGATATATGCCAAGATCAACAGTTTCCCCAGGATTGAATGAAATAACACTTAGTATGGCAGATTTTTCTATATCTTACATGTTTTTGTTTTCTATGGGTTACTGAGAAGCATCCTGCTGTCCTTGCTCGTCAATCACAAGGATTTGGGTCTCAGACTTCTCATGCCAAACAATACCCCTCGATATCAAAGGAGTAGAAAATAATAGTTTTATCTTTATGCTCACCTTCAGCAGATAGTCTAAGAGTATGTTATGTGCAAAATGGGGGGTAAACCGTTGAGTTGACGACTAATAGTAGTTTGCAATGTCGAATCTATCGAAATGAAGTAATGTAAAAAAAAACATTATGAATAAGCCTCGACTTTTTACATTGAGTAGCAGGATATGAGGTAATGACTGTACAAGGCACTCCTTTATATTCTAAGATGGATTGCAGGGATTACACCTAAATTAAAATATGAACTATATTTTAACGAGATGGCTATGTGGACAGCAAAAAATAATAAAACAAAAAACCTTTAGAATCAAACCCCTTCGTCTATAAACGTATTTTCATGATATATTTGGTTTTAAAACAGGTGAAAAGGCATAATCAATTTGTTTTTCTATTGAAAGCAAGCAAAATCCAACTTTGAAAAAAATCTTAAATAGACTAATTTGAAAAAAGCTACTACAAAAGTATACATATTGGAGAGAACAAAAGCCAGGGACTATTTAAACCCACCACTCTAATGATTCATAGATAAAATACCTTTTACAATTTCTAAAATATAAAACTAAGGGGATCTAAAATCCGAACCGTTCAAAGTGCAAAATTTGATCAAAGTGAAAAAACCCCATTGCACTTCCTGGCTGAATGGCCACAAAACGGAGATCAGCACCGCCGGTTTGGACTTTAAGGGTCTAGTGCCGTCATACTTCCTCCCCCCCCCATACTTGACGCCCTATCATTATATTAAATAAAATAAAAAAAAAGTTTTTTTTTTACTGAAAGTAAGGAACAACATTGAAACAAAACAAACAGAAATCATTGCTTATATTAAGGGGACTGACCCCTCCTCAACACTTTGCTTTTTATGCTAAATTTTTTAGTTCGTTAAAAAAAGATAATTTTTATTATATTTGCACAACTTTTGTGTTTCAGGAGTTGTTCTGAAAGAATTGAGACAAAAATCAAGCATTAGCGTAAAAAATGAGGTGTATGGGAGGGAGCAATCCCTTTCATATAAGTAGTAATTTCTGTTCGTTTTAAATTTTAATGTTCGTTCTTACTTTCAGCAGAAAAAACTTATTTTTTTAAATTCCTGATCTCTTTTAAATAATGTCAATCAATCCGGCCCCACCTCCACGGCGAAATCCCCCTTCCCATTGAAAGATCTTCTAGACAATTCAGTCTCGTTGAACATTTACCCCTGACAGTTACCCTTAACATCTCCATGCATAAAATTGAGACGAAAAAGAGAACGCAAGACCTATAAAAAGAATTTTGTTTAGGAATTTTGGCAGATTCCCCCAGTGTATAATTTCTCCTGACAAGTTCAACCCCTGGAAATTTCCCTACCCATGGAAAATTCTCCCGTGGAAAACCCCCCAGAAGAAAGTTTACCCCCACCCTATACGAAAATGTATACGCACTTCCCAATAACAAATACTTTGCGTAAACAATGGGGAAACCTTATAACTTAAAGACCTTTCCTCTGGGGCTGTGTTTGGGGGGAGGGGGATCATGTTACATCCAAAGACATAAATATTGGGCCTTTCAATTATGATGAACAAAATGGCTACCTCAAAATTTTAATCGGACACTTTTGGGAAAAGAGGTGTGGAGGGGGCCTAGTTGCCCTTCAATCTTTTGGGTCACATAAAGAGGCCACTAGAACAATTAATTTCTGTTCGAATGAGTTTTGTCACGAAATTCCAGGACCCTGGGTCGATATCATCACCCTGGGGAAAAACAAACGAATAAAGACACATCCGTGATCTATCTTCTGTCCAAAAATACAAAATTCCATAGTTTTGCAGATAGAAGCTTGAAAACTCTACAGTAGGTTTCTTTGTTACGCTGAATCTGATTGCGTGATTTTCATTAAGATTCTATGACTTTTACGGCCTTTTGGTATTTTCTAGACTATTTGACAATTTCAAGAAATTTGTTTATAGAATACTGTTTTGGATCTTTGTTAACAATTGAGGTCTAATTTATAGATTTTTCAGAAAAAGACCCAAAATATTTCTTAAGAGAGAAAAAACACAAGTTAAAATTTGTGTTAACCTAATGGTGAATTATTTTTTTTATTAGAAACTGGCAAAGTGGACTTTTTACAATACAAAATAGATGAAAAACAAATTAACTGAAATAAGACAGAATGCACCATAATTTGGTGTCAACTTACTGTTTGATTTGGGTCAGAAACCATCAAAATTAGAAAACAATTTTCAAGCAGAAATGCAAAGGATTGTTTTTAATGAGATTAGATTATGTGCAATAAATCCTCATTATTTAGTTTACAATATCAAAAAATCACATGAGAATAGAAGTAAATTGAAAAGGTACCAGTCTAGTTCATCCCCTTTTATGAACTAAACACCTTAATAAAAAAAATTTTGCTCCATTATAGGGGTTTTTCCGCCGTCCAACAAAAAATATTGAATCAAGATTGTTGATCAACAAGGTGTTTCCGCGCGTTTTGTGGATCAATCTTCTCATCAGCAAAGCGTTTCCATATAAAGGTCTAAATCGGGTCAAAACTTCCCAAGTTTTTGTTAATAATTTTCCCGAATTTCGTTTATTATCAACGAGAATTTGGAAAGTTTTGACCCGATTTAGACCGTCGGGTCAAAACTTCCCAAATTTTCGTTGATAATTTTTCCAAATTTCGTTGATTATTTCCCCACATTTTTCACATGCTTGTAAAAAATTTGGGAAAATAATCGACGAAATTTGGGAAAATTATCAGAACAAATTTAGGAAAAATTATCAGTGAAAAATGGGAACAGTGGTCCAAATTGGGTCAAAACGTTATACAGTTATGTGCTGAGATACCTTTCAAGCATTGTGAAGCACACAAAACCCATCTCCTTTGTCACAATCATTAATTGCGTTAATTTTGAATGCTCTTTTTACAATTTATTAAACTAGCCCATCTCTTAAATACTCTTTTTAAATAGGCTAAATCAAGTCCAAGATTTTGATCCTGTTGTTCCTGTTTAGGAAAGATAAATCTTGATCAAAATAATTGTGTGAGTACTGGGGGTCTGTAGTATTGTGTGAGTAGAAAATGCCTTTGGTATTCTGGCTGCCAGATGGCGGATTTTTTATGCAGCAATTGACAGCAAACTTAAAACGATTGACTCAATTATAAAGGCATGCTGCTGTTTGCACAATTTTTTAATGGCAAGAGGCTCGGATTATTGTCCCAGAATTTTCGGTGATACTACAAGCAGTAATGGAAGAATAATTGATGGGACATGGAGGCATGCAGTACAATCTACCTGGGGGCAAACACGCAATCACCAGGGTTCAAACAATTCTAGCAGTGCAGCAATTGTTATTCGCAATAATTTTTCCAAATTTTTTTATTCAAGTGAAGGTGCTTTACCTTGGCAAAACGAGTATTTATTCCAATAGTGTAACAGCTTTTCTTGTCTTTTACCTGAACTATCGAATGTAAGAAAGCTTTTATAAGAAAACTCGAACAAGAAGTGAAAAGAAATAAGGTTTTGAAATTTAATGGGATAGATTTCTAACTATCGTCTCTCATTTGGCCTCTGAATACTAAATAAACCAATTGCTGAATCTTATGTTTGAGGAAAGTTTTAGTGGCCAGATTAAGCCTCTCCAGATCATCAACAAGACTTTCGCAAAATGCCTTGTCGCAATCAACATCTTCTCTGATTGCATTTATCAGTTCCTCCTCAAGCAGTGAAGTTTTATTGGATACTTTCCCTTTTTTTGAAGGAGGCTGTGAAGTCTCAGGACTTGATGCTGGTATTCGGACACTCGAGCTTGGAGTTGAGATTGGGACACCTCGAGTTGAGATTGGGGTTGAAGTTGAAGGCGGATTTGGTAAGTTGAAGTTCCCGATGAATCATCGAAACCAGCCAGGACGATTTCTTCGATCACATCTTGTGTTTCTATTTCAACCTAAATTATGTAAAAAATGTAAATTATATAATACATTTTGTAAGAGGCTTGCGGCAATATTTTTACATTTAGTAATAATTGTAATTGTCTTTATAATAAATTATTATTATTATTCAAAAGTTTGATCTACCAAGGGATATTTCAGTATTTCATGAGAGCTACATCAACAAAATTTTCAAACAGTTCATGGTAACAAACTGTAAGTAAGGAGTGACCCGGCTCAACGGTAACCAAACTGTAGAAAACGGAATTCTGATACCAATAGATACATCAAAAGAATCAAATTTTAATGCTGATTTAAAATATATAAGTTTCATCAAGTTTAGTGCTACCTATCAAAAGTTACGCGCCTGAGAAAATTTGGCTGATTTTCAGAAAAAGGGGGAAAGACCCCCTAAAAGCTATAGAACATTAATGAAAATCACACCATCATATTCAGCGTATCGAAGAACCCTACTACGGAGGTTTTAAGCTCCTATCTACAAAAATGTGGAATTGTGCATTTTTTGCTAGAAGAAAGATCATGGATGCTTGTTTATTTCTTTGTATTTTTTTTCCAAGGGGTGATCGTATCGACCCAGTGCTTCTAGAATATTGTGGGAGGACTCATTTTAACGGAATTTAAAGCTCTTGGTTCCTGCTTAAGTTACCAAAAAAATATATGGCAACTCAGTCCCATTCTCATGTTCATTTTTTCCCACAGTCACCCGATAAAAATTTGGAGATAGCCGTTTTGTTCAGCATGGTCGAAAATATGATAACTATGTCTTTTAGGATGACTTAATCCCCCGAAGTCCCCGGGGGGAGGGCTGAAAGTTATGAACTTTACCCAATGTTAACATATAGTATTGGTTATTGGGAAGTATACAGACGTTTTCAGAGGGGATTTTTTGTGGTAGTGGGGGTGGTTCGGGGGTTATGTGGGAGGATCTTACCATGAAGGAAGGTTTCATGGGAGAAGGGACATTGCTATGAAGGGGGTGCCGGATTTCCCAGCATTATTTAAATAAAGATCAGAAATTATACATAAAAAACAAGTATTTTAACTGAAAGTAAGGAGCAACATCAAAACTTAAAACGACAGAAAACATTACGTATATGATTGGGTTCATTCCTTAGTCAATACCTCGCTCTTTAAGCCAAAGATTATTTAGTACTTTCATAAGAGCTATTTATTCTAATTAACGGCATTTGTGATTAATGGGTAATTTTTAAAGAATTGGAACAAAATATTTGACTAAGTATACTAAAATATTGCCCCGCCAATCAGCAATATGAGATACTTACATTTAGTACTTCTGCAAAATTTGACTCTGTCTGTCTATCTGCCATGTGATCTTCGAGGAACAGAAGGCTCTGAAACTATTTACAAGGCTTCTTGTCTCTTCCTTTCTGAGACCCACTTTTGGACATTTGGTCCTTTTTCTCCCTTTTGAAGCCATCTTGAAGTGATCTCGACTGTTTTTGACAGTGTTCAACTGTAAGAATGCTGGATGAGAATTTGATTTGTATAATCTTTTCATAAAATTTGGTTTTAGAAGACATGAGAACTTTATCAATATCACAGAACTAGGAAAATGTAGTTGATCTCAACTAGGGGTCATTTAATAAAATGATGAAATTAGTTGGGTTATGTTGAACTTTTTGTTGAAGTCTACTAACTTTAATTAAAACAGTTATGAAAACACCATTTTCCCCTCACGCTAGTTTAATAGATCCAATCTTCTTCATCATTTTTACATCATCAAATTTTATTCTGCAATTGGATGAGGAATCC
The DNA here is from genome assembly GCF_049724085.1 of Artemia sp. Qi Xiang Cuo. Taxonomy (NCBI): domain Eukaryota; kingdom Metazoa; phylum Arthropoda; class Branchiopoda; order Anostraca; family Artemiidae; genus Artemia; species Artemia sp. Qi Xiang Cuo. Next base: position 144,054 of record NC_142812.1, read on the forward strand.
CTACTATATGTCACTAGGGAAACTCTGCTTGTAAGCCTTACCCAGTCATTTTCTTTGTAATGTGCTCACTAACTAGATGATGAAAATATTCTATGAGGTAAAATATAATTTACATTTCAACAAATAAGTGGCCAATAACACAGATCTGATCAAGAGAGAATACTCAGCGTGAATGTAGAAGCCTGGAACCTAGATGCGATTGCAACTTAACACAGGTCTTAGTGGAGATGCCAAGAACAAGAAAAAAAAATTAATATATAAAATTTAATCCAAAAGACCTTAAAATAGATGGTTTGGTATGGGTACGAAAACAGATTCACTACTCCTCTTTTATGAGAGGGTTGGGCTCTGTTGTAGAGGATTATATCCTAATTTATTTTAAAAAAAACACAAGCTAATGTGCTCAAGAGGACCTAAAGCTTTTGTTGGCTATGAGATGCTACTTCAATCATTGATACATGGACAGATTAGGCACCCCTGCAGTATATGGTGTAGATTTATCACAATACAAAATGGAATTTGATCTAAAAGGTAGCAAATTACTTTATATTTACTCTCCGGCAACCACTGCATGGTGACATGATGGTGACAAGGAACAATGAAAAATTGATAAATTTGGAATACAGGACCATAATAAAATAGATAAGAAATAAATATACTGTTCAATTGAAAATTTAATGCTCTGTCCAAATACAATAATCAATTATTCTGAATATTCATTCCTCTGATCCTATAAATCAAAATTTTCAAGGACACAAACCTGTAGTAGAGCTGCCCACTGTAAACAAAACCTATTTTTTTACTCAATATTATTCATCCAATTGAGCTGTAAAGTTGCACAGATACTGTCCAGTAGTAGCAGAATATAAACAAATCACTTCTCACTGTATATCCTGGTTCTATTGGCCAGCACACCTGCACCATATGGCACATGGGCAGCTCTATAACAGGTTTACCAAGGAGCCTACACCACAAACGTCAAGTGAGCAAAAAACTAAACTGGAGCTAGGTTTTTTTTAATTCAAGAATCTGTAAAGATAAAGGTGCAGACTAGTTCTCCCTGGCAAAAACAACTTATTTTAACTGTTAATTGGGCTTTAAAGTTGCATAGATACTTTTCAGTAGAAGCAGAATACAAATGACTCACTTTTTACTGTTTATGCTAGTTGTGTTGGAGGGTCTCTGCACCCTCCCACTAGAGGGGGAACAGTAAAGGTTCAGATTAGCTACCCTTGATAAAAACAACCTATTTCTTACTATATATTATCAGTCAATATATACGAAATCATATTATTTAGTTAGGACTACATTGAATACACTATTCAATGCCTTTTTTTTATGCTGATTACGAATATAATATGCATTTCGGAAATGAATTTCAGCCCCCCCCCCGGTATATGCCAATTCAGTGTTAGGTTAGGTTAGGTTGGGTTAGGTTACGTATAGCCTATATAGGGGGGGGGGATGAAATTCATTTCCGATAGAAATGCTTATTATATTCGTATTCAGCATAAAAAAAGGCATCGAATAGTGTATTCACTTTAGTCCTAACTCAATAATATGGTTTCGTATATATTGACCATATTATCCAGTAAAATAGGCTGTGAAGCTGCACAGATACTGTCCAGTAGATGCACAACATTAATAAATTGATAAAGGTGCAGAATGGCTACCCCTGTAGTGTAGGGTGCAGAGGCTCTACCATTAGAATCAGGATATACAGTAGGAACTGATTTGTTTAAATTGTGCTTATACTGGACAATATCAGTGCAAGTTTACAGGCCAATTGGTTGAATAACATACAGTAGGAAATAGGTTGTTTTCATTAAGGGTAGCTAATCTGCACCTTTACAAACAAATCAGTTCATTTTGTATATGATGGTTCTATTGGTAGAGCCTCTGTATCCTACGCTACAGGGATGACTAATCTGCACCTTTACTGAGGGAAATAATCTGCACTAATTCACCAAAAAGTCTAGCTAGGCTAGACTTGCCTAGTAAAATTTTCCTTCTTTCCTTTTAGACCAGCTTCCTCTGCAACTTTTTTCCAAGCTTTAGTCAACAAATGGCGCTTACAGTGGTCAGGATGTTTTTTATCATAGATAATTGGCTTTCCTCTTACTGCTAAGATAAGTTTCTCAGTGAATTCCGTCTTTGAAACTTTGAAACTTTGCCGTTTGCGTTTTGCCGGATAAGTTTAATTATTTTAATGCATGCGTCAAGCCGTCATAACGCAAAAATGGGCATTGGGCAACGCATGGAACTTGATGGGTCGCGGGAAAAAGTACAATTTTTAGTAAAATCGCAACTGTGTGAACCTAGGGTTATTTTCCTTATAGGAACTCCCATGCGTTTTTCCCAAACGTCTGAACTTACTCTTAAATTCACCAATCGAAAAATAGACGAAAGACACATTTACTTGAGAAAAGCTTAAGATGTTCGTCTAAAAGAAACTACCGATCTATGTTAATACTAAAACCTTTTGTAGATTTGTCTGACATTTCCTAACAAAACAGTGCAGAAAAAGTGAAAAAAGATAGGCTACTAGCAATATTTTCTTAATATTTTTTTATTAAACAGCAGTTAAAAAACCAGCAGTATTATGGTTATTTTCGGCTCGTTTTGCCAGGGGCTACCCAAACAAAAAAATTTGCTTTCTAGATCCACCTCTTGTGTTGGACAGTACTGCTTCGAAGACAGACAGATTAAATAAATAGTTGCCAAGACTAGTGGCAACTATTACTTAAGTACACGCATCTTTAAAAGTGAGGGTATGAAAGCTCTAATAAAAAAGGAACAAAAATGAAAACTGTGTTTTTTCTTACCTTGATTGCATCAGCTTCATGTATCTTTCCCCACAAAAGAGACCTACTTTGCTTAAAATCCTCTCCAAGATCTCCTCCAATCAAGGCTTTCATGAGGGTGTTAGAGGGTGGAAGTCTTCGGGCAATACAAGCCAAGACATCTGAAAAGTTACTGGCAGTAATTCTGGCCTTCCGTAACCTTAACCAAATATGGTTTGATGTCTGGCCAACAGTCTCCATGCTAACCATTGCAAGTTGGCTGGACCTTAGCTTTAGGGCGGAAACCAAACCAGGAATGTCAGAACCGCCACTTAGCACAGCACTGCCAATAATGTTTTCTACTACTAGGTTATTAATCTCACCTATATCTGGGTTTGGTACATTGACTACCCAGTTAAGGGGGGAACTTGAGCAATGCTTGCTCAGCAAGGATTTCACTTTGTCAACATAGCTGCCTGTCAGGAGTACTTCCAGGAGTGAATTGTTTAAAACCGGCTTTGGAAGGAACAACGCTTCTGTTGGTTTGGACTTCAGTTTGTCTTCATTGTTTTTCTTCCTCCAGGAGCAAGGTAGGTCTGTACTCGAAATGCTGTTCTGGGCATGTAACAAAAGTGCAGCCATATGGTGGCACCGGAATTGTCCTCTTGGGCAGTCACATTTTCCAGAATATTCTTCCAGTAGCTGAACCTAAAAAATTCACTGACTCAGTAGTTGTTATTGAGTTTGAGCCATACTAGTTTTTATTTTGAGTGTATTTAAAAATTTTGAGTGTATATTTTGAGGGATAATTTACAGTAGTTTTTCATGCTGAAAAGACCACAAATATTGCAAACATAAATATTGCTTTTAGGGACTTCCCCTCATTGTTGGCCATGGTATATTAATTTTCATAAAGTGCCCAACATTCTTTGAAGCTAATTGTGCTCTAACCCAATCCTGCAACAGGGGTTCCAAAACACTCAGCTCTAGCAGCACAAGAGTTTCAGGGTGCAGAAAATTCAATGATCGAATGCACTCCCAAGAGTGTCAGTCATGGTTCCAGACACTAATTTATGTAGAGAGAACTTTGGTCAATAGCCAAATTCTAGAAAGCTAAAAATCTGTTAAGCAAAGAAAGATAAGGAAAGCTTCTAGAGGCACTCAAATAGAAAGTGGTCCCATTATTACACTACTTTCAGCTTCTAAACTGATACTATAAATTGAAGAAAGGTGGGTGTTTCTAGTGTCTGTCTTTCAAAGTACTCATTAAGGCTGCTCATTCTTGGCTCAACTGCCCTTTACTGTTTGATGTTCTATCTGAATATAAGAATCATTCCTGTCGCAAATTCTAAGTACTATTTTCATGGACAATCCTGCATAGCCTATAGGAATATGGTTTGTGTAGGCTTTGAATTTGAATTAAGGATCTTGGACTCTTAATGGGGTGTGAACAAGGCCAATTGAACAAACAGTGTACTGATGTCTGGGGGCCAAGCTAAAGGGTATGTCCTCTATTTTCAAATTTCTGAAAAAGAATTTGCAATGGGAATGATTGTTTTTAGAATAAGTATTGAAAACTGAATAATATTTTATCTTTTCTTTTTAGTCAACTTGAGTATAAACCTCTCTAGATCACACTGTTGATCAAAAGTTTCATCAACAAAACTCGGTTAATTTGGAATATAGGACCATAATTAGATAACTAAGAAATACAGATTCTATTGCTGTATTCCTGACTGTTTATATCCTATACTGCAGGGGTAGCTAATCAACACCTTTATGGCAGCATTGAATTATGAATGGAATGGTGTTTATTTGTTAGCTATCTAATTATGGTCCTTCATTCTAAATTTATCCCAAAATCATGGCAATTGGTTGTTGATCACATTTTGATTGACTTAGTTTTCTTGAAATTAAAAAAAAACACCTTAAACAACACACATTTTAGCAATTTCAGATGTAGAACTTGATAAAATAAGGCAAATCCTGGTAAAGGTGCAGTTTAGTTCCCCCTGTAGTGTAGGGTGTAGAGCCCCTGTACATACGACTGGGGTATGCAGTAAGAAGTCACTTGTTTATATTCTGCATCTACTGGACAGTATCTCTGCAATGTGACAACCCAATTGACTTAATAAAAAACAGTTAGAAATAAGCTGTTTTTATCAAGGGAAACTAGGATGCACCTTTACCCAAATCGTTATACAAAACAGGCACACATACTAACAGAACTAACTTGTACATTGTACAGCTTCTCCTTCATGGAAGCATGAACCTGGCCACTGATAGTGGCTGAGCTGGGCTCATAAAAGAATGATTGGAGATGGCTAGATTTGCACTCCCTCGAAAAACTTTGAAATTTTATAAAAGCTTAGAATTTCCAATTAGTTGCGATTATCAAAATGGCTTGTTTAGGGCCGTTTTTTCACTCATGAATGTGCTAAGATCTTAAGGTTCAGTCAGACGCATAGGATTTACTTTGAAGGGTGAAAGGAAATCCTTTAAGGATGACGAGAAAAGTGTTCAGACGTATATTACTATATCCTATTAAGCATACTGTACGGCGAGAAGATTGAAAATATTTCAACATGTCATCAAGGAGAAGAAAATTACAAAATTCAGTACTTGAAGATCTACCTGTAGGTGCTGCTCTGTTAGATGAAAGTAATAATGAAAGTAATCATGATGATGACTCTAGCAGAGTGACACCTGATTCCACTAGAAAAAGGAGAAAGTGGTGGGTCCAACCAGTACATGCTGTGAGTGCTTAATGATTTTAACCAAATCACTTTAGCCTGTTAATAGTCTAGGAACTGAAAATGCGGTAAAATTCTACTTTAGCTACTTTTGGCTATCTTGGTAATGATTTAGGTTAGGAAAATGAAAATTTCAGGGATGGGTCTATAGGCTAAGGTAGCCTATGTCCTAAGAAGGGATTTTGAAGTACCTTCCTCCCTCTAGGGGGTCTTGGCCTTTGATGACCTTTAAAAATCTGTGTGTTATCAAAATGTTTTCAGCTTCACAACTTTACTTGATCCCAATTTGTAAGGTTTAAAGGTATGCAAATGTTTTTCCTAAATTTGGAAAAAAAAAACATTGATATGGCTTAAAATTCTACTCAAATAAAAGCAATTGCATTTTCAGAACTAAATCCAGAGAAAAAAGAAACTGGTAACTGAAAACTAAGGTGAAATGTTGTTTTTTCAAAATTACAATAGGTATAGACCTGTCATGTAGGCAAATTTTAGGTCCCTCTAGAGGAAGAAGGAGTGGAAGTAGGTACTTCAAAATACCTTTCCAGTCTGCACACTTTAGCCTGTAGACCCATCCCCGAAAGTTTCATTTTCCTAACCTAACTGCTTTCCAAGATAACCAAAAGTAGCTAAGTAGAATTTTACAGAAATGCTGTTTTTGGTTCAAAATTTTGATTGGATGTGTTTGAGGAAATGGTGGGCATGAGAGGGGGGCTTAGTTACCCTCCAGTCACTTCAACAATTAAAAAGGGCACTAGCCCTCTTAATTTCCAATATAAAAATCTTATATGGCCATCTCAAAATGTTGATTGTATGTGTTTTGGGAAATGTTGGGTGTGAGAGGAGGGTTAGTTGCCCTCTAATCACTTTCAACTATTAAAAAGGGCACCTAGCCCTTTGAATTTCCAATCTTGTTTGTCCATCTGGAAATCAACTATGTTGAACAAAATGGCCATCTCAAAATTTTCATTGGATGTGTTTGGGGAAATGGTGGGCGTGGAAATGTGTTAGTTGCCTTCCAATCACTTTTGACTATTAAAAAGGGCACAAGCCACTTCAATTTCCAATCAAATGAACTCTTTTCAAAGTTTCTATGACAACTCCTTCAATACAAAGTGCCCTGGAGTAAAAAAAAATAATACATTGTGCCAACATCATCCTTTACTTAAGCAGCACTATTGTGCTGCCTATGATAGAGTTAGATAGTTGTGATTGGCTGATGGTTAGCACTAGACCAGTTTGGTTTTGCTGATTTTAATCTTGGAAAACATCAACTCTTTCAAAACTTGAATTTAGATTAAAGTTGCTCCTACACTGTAGTCTATTTAAATACATTTATTCTGCTTCACAGCTCTTGTCTTAGATTAAGTCTATCCAAGGTTGACACTGTCTGTCATTAGGATAGGTTGCTCTAACTTTGAGATCATTTGTAGAGCGCATTTTCTAACATTTTGCTCAAGCTTTTAATGTGTGGTTAAGATCCTACACGGTCAGAAATTTGCCCCAAATGAAATTGTCTTTACTCATTCGTTAATTTTGCTTTTGCCTTGTTTTGTTTCAGACTGGTATGGGATTGACTTGAAGGGGGTTAGGCTACATGCACACCATAGAACAGCTCCTTGGAAAGTCAATTTTAATCATTTTCTTGTTAATGCTAAGATTATAATGGCAAACTTTCGTAATTTTGCATGTTGACAACATTGAAAAATTTAATACTGGTGTGAGCTTAAAAAATACCTATCCCCAAACAAGAAATTGCTTGCTTTAATTTATATTGTATATTCACTCCTGCAAGTTTCATGTGCTTAATATACAACCTTTGGGGTTCTCCAAGAAATCAAATAAATATGGCAATATAAAAACAGGGGGGGAGGGCATTGAAATTGTTTGTAACAAGGATATGAGTTGAAACATTTAAAATACATGCTAAAAAAATTTATAAAGTTTACATCAATTTTCTGACTATTTTATAAATAAAATAAGGCTTCTCTGATGCTTGATGCAGTCTTATTAGATACTTGATTAGTCATATTTACAATTTTGGTTTTATTGATTGTTTTTCAGTTGAGAGACGTCCATGGGTTCTATGGTGCCCTCACAAAAGAAATGGAGGAGATGGACCCTGAACAGTTTTTAAAAACTATCGGATGGATAAAGAGCATGTGAATGCTATTGCAACTTTGGTCTAAGCTGATATTGTGAAAGAGGACACAATAATGAGACCTGCAATTCCAGTTAAGGCCTGTTTAGCTGTGACACTTAGGTGAGAATTATTCTGTACTTTTGCTTTTAGTATAGATTAGGACCCAACCAGTATAGATTCTTGGGGTCTGATAACATATATTGCTAGCATAATGACTCAGTACCAATATAATTTGCGGATAAATTCCTCTCTGGAAAAAAAACTTACCTTAAGTTTAAACCTCATATTCTTTGCTCATATTCATACTTGCTTATTTGTTCATTGTCTATGCACACCTAAGAACAGCTTCAACAATTCACTATGCATTCAAAATGCATATATACTTTTTATGGTATTTGTATTATGGGGGAGGGAGGATTGTTAGAGGTGGAATTTTTTTGAATTACCTGATCAATGTTGTGAGGTAAAGAGTATCAAGATTGAATGTTTGATTCACTCATCCATCTAATTTGTTGTAGATGGAGTTGGATGACGTCTTTTTACTTTTACCTTGTAATATTATTTATAAATCAAAGAATAGAGGTTTGATATGATCTTTCTTGTCTTTACTATTGATTCCCCACTGGGAGCTCCATTCGTCATGAGAATTATGCCTTGCATCTGGTGATACAAACAAAGACAAAATAATAAGCAACAATTTTATTTAGATAATCACCCAACGATAGATAGACAACTGAGTTTCAGTAAACAGTATGACAAAAATGGCTTAAACTCAGTCTTGTTCCTCAAGACTGAATTCATGGTTCTTGCATAAATGCATGAGTTGGAAGCATGTTTATCCTATTTGGTTGCTCAAATTACTGTTAATCATTTTGTTCATGTTTTGCACTGCGAAACAATTAATAAAATTTTGTGTGTAAAAAGATGACGGCTTCATAGATATATTTGTCATAAAGGCTAAGAATCTGGGTAAGAATATTGAAAAGGGTAAGAAAAGGGTAAGAAAAGGATAAGAAAAGGGTAAGAATATTGTTTGTTTTTTATAGAGGAATTACCTTGAGATTGAAAAAAACTGCCAGGATAATGGTTTGATTACCTTAGATATGTTGTCTGACTTACCCAGATTTTTTTTTTTTGCCTCACCACAGCAAGGTTCAGGCAATGTATTTATCTGTTGAGAAATATACAGTCAGTTTTTGACCTATTTATTACTACAAACACTTGATAAGGCTACGTGATCGACACTGCCACATTTAAATGAGGAAAAAATGGTCTTGATAAGTTTCTTTGTGATATAAGGTAAAAAACCTTATTTGGATTTTCTTGACTGTTAAAATATTTTATATATAACAGTCAATAGAATTTTTCTCAGAGGCTTGGTCCTTAAGGTACATTGAAAGTTTTCTACCCTTTGTACTGTGCATAAATTAAGTCAGTGCAAGGTTTTGATTTAATGCCCAATTTTAGAAAGCATATAAGTGTGATATAAATGGATTTGACCTATTGAGTGTAGCTCCTTTCACTTGTTTTCTTAGATGGAGAACAAATTCAAACTTATTCAAGTTTATGTTTATTCAACACTTACAAACAAATTCAAGTTTATTTCAATCTTGTGGCCCCAGTTATTTTTTATATTCTCTTTTACAACTAAATTTATACAAATAAATTTTTGTTTAGAAAATATGACAACTATCCCATCTTTGGGGAAGTCTCCTTTTATATATACATATTATGTAAATATTGTATTTTCAGGTATCTTGCAAGTGGGAATTCTATGGCAACATTATCATTGTGTTACAGAATGGGACAATCCACAATTTCAAGCATCATATAAGAAACATACAAAGCAATTTGGAGAAACCTACAACCTATCTCTATGAAGCCACCTTCCAAGGAAGATTTTTATGCAATAGCCAGAGATTTTTCCGAACTTTGGGACTTTCCACATTGCATTGGGGCAATTGATAGAAAACACAGTCAAATTCAGTGTCCTTCTAATTCTGGTTCTGATTTTTTCAATTTCCATCAATTTTACAGCATAGTTTTGATGGCTGCTGTAGATGCTCGCTACAAGTTTATTTATATTGACGTAGGCGCTAAAGAAAAGGAAAATGACAGCACTGTCTTTTCTAGGTCAAGCTTTGGTACTGCTTTGTGCAATGCCACCTTACCCATCCCTGACCCATCTTTGTTGCCAAACTCAGAGGATCTTTTCCCATTTGTTTTTGTTGGGGATGAAGCGTTTCCTCTTCAAAAAAACTTAATGCGGTCATATCCAAAGTATGGCAGTCTCACCCAACAACAAAAGATATTTAATTACCGTCTGTCACGGGCTAGAAGGGGGAGGGAAAATGCATTTCGGATAATGTCCATGAAATTTAGAATTCTGAAAAGAAGTGTCAATTGCAAACTGGAAACAATGGATCTTATAGTGAAAACCACTTGTATCTTGCATAACTTTCTTTTAGGATCTGATTTGTCAAGACATAACTTCACCACCCTTGTTGACCAAGAAGTAAATGGGCAAATTATTCCAGGCTCTTGGCGCAACAGCTCTAGCCTAGAGTCAGCCGGAAATTTATCCAGTAATTTCTCATCTAGAAATGCTATCCTAGTAAGAAATACCTTTAAGGAATATTTTACTGGTCCTGGATCTCTTCTGTGGCAGGATCAGTCTGTGCAAAATGGGATATATTAGATTCAGCCAGTCAAATTTTCTTTTCTCTTTCCAGTTTGCAATTGAGGCTATTTCTATAAAACATGTAGGTTAAATCAAAGTTATTAACATGGTATTGTTTTCGGATTGGGGTAAATACTTGAATGGCATATTAGTACAATTTAGTTTTTAACGATTAGCAATCTTCAAAGAGAATAGTGCTAGATAATCTTGAGGAAAAGAAAAAAAATATTAAATGAAAATTGTGTTTGTAGAACTCAAACTATTTTAAAGAAAAAAACCATTTATTTATTTTTTCATGGTTTCCTAGTAGCAATTTCGAATTTATCTTAAAAACTAATCTTGTTGTTATTGTTTCTCAAATATATTTAAGAAGTTATTGAAATATAATGTTTTGTTCAACCCCAACACTCCAATCAGATTCAAAGCCAGTTTTGGCTTCATTTTGAAATTGAAGCCATTTGCCACTGAATTTGCAATGTTTCTTAAGCAAGACACTTTTTTCCTTTTTTTTTTATTTACTTGCTTAACCCAAGACACTTCCTAAACCCCATAAAGTACAAACCTCAAGATGTTTCTTTTTTAAGCCCCTATTTTTTTCCAGTGCTAAAACATGCACAGAAAGGTGTCAAAATTACAATATTTTATTTTAAAAATTCAGCAAGAAAGAAAAAATCATCCAAATATTTTTTCAACAATAGCCATTCTATCTGTGCTAGTAATCTCCTTTTCTTTAGTGTCTACTTTATTCTTGTCTTCAATAGTTTTTGGTATATTTTGATTTGTCTTTTGGTAACATGGCACATATACTGGACTAGGCAGGATTTTTTCTCCTATTAATGTTATTTAATTTTGTCTTGCATAGTTTTTGGTTTGCTTTAATGATTATTTATTCATGATAATTTTTTGGGGTCTCAAGTTACCTTCAAATGGATCACAGAATTTATAGACAATTTGAATTACCTTTATTCAATCCCCTATACCTTAGTTCTTCCTTAGGATGGATGATAGACTATCTATCAACCATTTTTGTATGTCTCTTAAAAAGGTATGCTAGCTTTGCATCTCAAAGGGACAATCTGTCTTGGCTTTACTCTAATTAGCCATGGGTTTTTAGTTTTTCATCACTTCCATCAAAGTCTTTTTAATTCAGTTTTTTTCTTCTTTTTGTCCTTTGTTTTTGTTGTTTTATTTTGTTTACTTTAATGAATTTTAATTCCTAAATGCACTTGTTGTTTGCATCCCTGGCCTTTACTTTCTACAAACATGTGTACTGATTTAAAGAAGATTTTTTCGCCATTACAAGAGATTTTTCAGAACTAATTTCCGTCTTTGCATTGGAGCAATTGATGGGAAACACTGTCAAATTCAGTGTCCACCTAATTCCGGTTCAGATTTCTTTAATTTTCACCAGTTTCACAGCATAGTTCCAATGGCTGTGGCCGACGCTAGATATAAGTTTATTTATATTTATACTGGTGCCAAGGGAAAGGAAAATTGCAGCACTATTTTTGCCAGGTCAAGTTTTGGTACTGCCTTGCGGAATGCCACACTTCCCATCCCGGATCCATCGTCTCTACCAAATTCGCAGAATGTTGTTCCGTTTGTTTTTGTTGGAGACGAAGCTTTCCCCCTTCAAAATAACTTAATGCGGCCATACCCTAAGTATGGCACTCTTACACGGGAACAAAAAATACTTAACTACCGTCTTTCACGGGCTAGTAGGGTCGTGGAAAACGCATTTCGAATAATGTCTGCAAAGTTCAGGATCCTTAAAAACAGAATCAGTTGTAAGTTTGAAACCATGGACTTCATTGTAAAGACCACTTGTGTTTTGCATAATTTTCTTTTGGTGTCTAATTCATCAAGATATCACACGGCAACGCTTGTTGACCGTGAAGTAAATGGTCAAATAATGCTGGGCACCTGGCGCAATAACCCTAGTCTGAATTCAGCCGGAAACTTATCTAGTAATAACACCGGCAGTAATGCTATCCCCATACAAAATATGTTCAAAGAACATTTTACTGGTCCTGGATCAGTTCCCTGGCAAGATCAGTTTGTGGAAAATGGTCTTTACTAGTGTTGGTTGCACGGAGATTTTTTTTCACAGTTTACAATTGAGGCTACTTCTGAAAAGAACAAAGGAACTTTAATAGCATTGAAAAAAACATGAGTAAGATAATAAAATGTTCTATATGAAAATTTGTATACTTTATTTTGCGACTATGTTTTTACATTGAGCATTGTGTTAAATCCAAAGGTGTAAATAAGTTGCTTGAATGAACAGTATGTTAACTAATCACTCTTAATTGTAATATTTGCTATTAATTATTGGCGTGACAAGTGATCCTTTTTCTTATTTCTTTCCTCGTTTTTTCCTTATTTTTGAGTACTCCGTTTTGTTATCATTTGATATTGACCAGGCATAAATAGTTGAAAAGAATATTGATTTTAGATCTTGTTTGGAAGTGATGTAGAGAATGAAACATTTTCCTTTCCCTAATCTGTTTTTCTGTAGGCATTCTTACAATATTAAAAAAAATTATTATTATTTTAAATGTTATAATTTTTACAATATTCATACATTGACATTATAAACAATATTTAAATTCTTTCTAAGTTTGTTAAATACTTCTCTGAAGCATCACAACTCAGTTTCATCTTTTAAAGATGATTTGAAGCTCGTACCTGCTTTTAAAACCAAAGATATGGTTATACAGTCTTATCCTTAAATAGTGCTAACAGACAGTTTTTTTTCAGTGGATATTTGAATTTTTGAAACCGTTTGTGTTTCACCTCTGAACGTGCCACCTAAAATTATAGTTCTGTTTAAAAGACTTTTTCAATATTAATTTAATGGGTCGGTTTTTCTTTATTTTTTTTCTGTGTTGTTGAATTACTGGTATTTATGATATCGAATGAGTTGGTTGATATGTCTAATAAAACCGTCTGTTTCAGTGGGAACAATACAATTGTATTATGTTAATTGAAATCTGTTGTTATTTTTCGTTTTTTACACGCAAAGACTTGAGCTCAATTTAAGGCAGTATGTAGGAAATATTCACGGATCATGAGCTGCAGACCATCTAAACAAAGCTTCATAGCATTATAAAACACGGATAGAACCCAGGAAAGAACTAAAAATAACTGTGAACTGATTAAATTTCAAGATGAAAAAAAAACCCAAAACCATTGCTGATTGGCCAGTAAGAATAACACCATACTGTTGGGGCTAAGAACTGACCCTTGTCTCACTCCTCGACCTGAGCGGTTTTGGTCTAAATGTTGTCCACTAAAAAATACTCTGACTGATAAATTACTTTACCATGATGCTAAGCTGTGACCTATATATTTATTTACTCCACTAATTGCCAATCATACCCACTTTACTAGGTTCCACAATAAAAAGTTGAAAGTATAAAGGTTTAATGCAAAAGAAAAATAACTCATTATTTACAAAATTAAAGAAAAATCGCTTATTATTGACAAAAATAATCACTCATTATATACAAATTCATTTTCCACTACCTCCATTATTGCTTTCTGAACGCGTACTTGCCTGTTTATCGGCCAACTATCCATGTTTCTGGCCAGGATGCAGCAGAATCCATAATTTCTAGAAGTCTCCTACTCGTCTGTCTTACTCATTTCCATCATTCTACTCTCCGAGAATCTTTTGATCACTGAACTTGTCCTTCTCCTTTGGTTGCTCACTTTGACGTATTGTTGTTTTCCTTGATCTGGGAGAGTATCCATAATCTTTAGAAACAGTTAAAGGTGACTCGGGAGGTGGAGGGCTATATTCACGGGCTAGCGAGGGATTTGTAAAAGGGGACATGGGCCAATTTTCCTCAGTGGATAGTTGGACAATTATGGGGCCAGAAGAAGTAGAAGCAGCTGAATGCGATTTGGGAGGTGGAGGGCTATACAGGGGCTGGTGAGGGATTTGTAAAATGAGATATTGGGAAATTTTTTATCTTGTATTTTGGGGCTATAAGAAGTATGAGCAGTTGGAGATGATTCTGGAGGTGTAGGCCTGTATTCAGGCCGGCGAGTGATCTTTAAAATTGGATATTGGAGAAGTTTTTTTTGGATATTGGGGCAGAATCAGTGGCTGGAAAGGAGTTTCTTTTTGGAAGACATGGGTCTCAAAAGGTCTTTTAGGTTCATTAGATGGAGGAGAGATGGAAAAAGATTGAATAGACCTTTGATTATGTTGGAGTTGAAAGACAAGGATTTGAAAAGGATTTAAGCGGCGATGAGATAAATTGATCAGTTCCATAATCATGGGATGTTGTAATAGGCTGGTCGTCATAATCACCTGTGTCAATTTGAGAGAGCTGTATGATTATTGTTTCTTCTGGGTCTTCTAGATTTCCCGAAGTCCTTTAAGGTAAAGTTTGTAAACAAGTTATGTAATATACAATCATACACATACATTTACAAAAGTTCTGGAACAGGGTAATAATTTGCTATGGGGTGGGGGGTGGGGGCAATGTAAAATGTTTCACCAACAGGAGTCAGTGGCGAAGCCAGGATATAACTCCAGAAGAACGGTCGTCTGTCGTATCTAATATAGTAGTCATGAAAGCAAAAACTACAGGGAAGGGAAAATGGAGGATTAGTTAAGATTTAAAAACTAAACTTTTTTCCTAAGCCATTCAAACTCTAGGAAAGGTCATCCTAATCCTTTTACTTCGAGAAAGGACGACGAAAAGGAAGAGACAATGTCAAATTTTTTAACAAAATTTTGAGGTCTGAAGTAGTGAAAATAACTATTTTGAGCCAGAAGGGTGCTTGAAAAGGTGTACTATTCCTTATATTTACCTCTTATACACTTATTTTTGATAATCAAATTATCTTTAAACTAGTGTTGCACCAAGTAGGGTCGAAGTTTTACGAAATCAAACAGTTTGTGGGAAAAAACAGTAATAAAGTAGCGACCCGGCTCAATAGTAACCAAAACTCTAAAAAACGGAATTTTGATACCAATATATACGGTACATCAAAAGAATTAGATTTTTAGGCTAATTAAAAAAAAGTTTCATTAAGTTTACTTAAAGAAACTAAGAAAACTTTTGCAAAATTTTGGTTGAGTGCAGGACAAAGCTCCATGGACAATAAAGTAATGGGCACAAACTAGCCTGAGCATCAGAAAGATATTTAAAAGGGGAAAAAAATTTGTATTCTAAATTCTGATAAGCACAGATTTTATCAGATTAATAATTAGCTGCTGTTGAAAAAAAAAACAATTAGGCCTAAAGATTCAATTCCATTTTCTGATATTGTGTAATATTCTCTCTCAAACCAAAAATATAAAAATTGCAAAGATTTGTACCTACATATATTCCTGCTCTCACCTGTTGTGCATATATTAAAAAGAAATTTTAAATTTTACTTGGTACAAAGGAACAAATTCCAATTAAACTGATCTTTCTGTTTTACTAAGACAGATCATTCTGCAATTCTTTGACTTACAACGAATCATGGAATAAATGCATCATAAGGAAGATGCTTAAAACCAACTGTAAGGGCATGAAAGATTTCAAGTAAAGAACATTTTTTTCATTCAATCTTTAACATTTACAAACCAAATTTTAAAACCAGTAGCGTATATTAGAATTCGTTTGGGGTTGGTAGGATTTTGACTTGAATTTACAAACTTAAGTATGAGAAGTTCCAGGACCTAAAGTAACAAGAGGTTGTATGCACTTTAAAACCGCCACTGCTCCCTTTGGACCCGAAGACCGCAGAGCGAAAGAATGACAAATGCACCCAAAAATGGCGAGCCACGGCACATCTCCATTTAAAAGTGCAGCCAGACCCGCTTGCTTACTGAGCATCAAACCTGCATTATCCGACGCAAAACCAATGAGGTTGACTAAAGGGATATCTCTATCGCGCAGCTCCTTCAAGATGAGGTTTTTAAGCCCTTTAGCAGTGCTATCAGTGACGACTGGCATAGCAAAAAAACAATCGACAACCTTTTCATCACAAGCAGAATAAAAACGGACTAGAATCACCAAAAACTTTGTGGTCGTACGGTCAGTGCTTTCATCAACAATAAGTGAAAACTTTGTTCAGGAAAGTTCTTCATCAGCAGCTGCGGAAATAAAGTTCTTTACCAGGCTGGTTGTCTTCGTTTGCACACAAGCTGCATTCTTTACAATCACCGAATCAGATTCTTTTTTTCAGAAGACTGGGCGGGTCATCCATGACTAATATGGGCAGATTGCTTTAGGCAACCCAGGCCGCAAGGATGAGTTCAAAAGCTATCGTCCTGTCTGCATACAATTCTCTCTGTTTAATTGTTTCCGACACTGCTTGAGGATCACTAGCTGAAATCTGATTTTGCCCAGCATTCACAGCTTGTACATGTTGATTTGTTTTTGAGTGTCTGATCATAGACGTCCGATTCCCAATAATCGTCTTGGCAAAGTAGCGACAAACTGCTTTTTTTGGGTCTTTTTTATCCCTCGCTATCCAGTTTTTGAAATCGTCCATCTTCAACCACTTTATCGAAAACCGTTGGGCGTTTTTCTGATATACGCGCTTAGCGGTGTGCTTTTTACTCGGCTCCTTCCCCGCCTCTTCCACATTAGCGTACTCGCTGTCTCTAGCACGTTTGCTCGAAACTGTTCCGGGACTAGATTTTTTCCGTTTTTCTGTTTTTTCAGCGTCAGCGGCAGAAGACATACGAAAATCGGTCAGATGCAATTGGTCATCTTCAGAATCGCTCTAAAGATCTTCGAACTCTGAATCGCTCGAATCCGGTGCAGCCTGCAAAGAAAAAGTAATATTAAGGCATTTATTTTTAGCGATAGCCAACACAAAGTGCGAGCCAGTTCATATCCATCCCCAGTCAACATGCGGAATAGCTCGTTGTTCTTTTTTTTCAAAACTTTACTTTGCTTCAGATTACTTTCGAGTTGTCACGTAGGCCAGTCCCACTGATATTTCAAGTTAAAGCACCCTTATGTTCATTCATTTCCAACATGCCTAGAACCCATTCCCATAACAGGACTCTGCGAGGGAGTGACAGAACAAAAGCTGATAAGAGCAGGGGTGCTTTATGTGAAGTTAGTAGGCCCAACAAATCTTAATTTTTTTCCATAGAATAACACAGTAGAGAGTATAATGTTTGCTCACAGTTCGAATCGTGTAACTGGACTGAGCCTTCACCTCTTAACTAATCTGGTTTGGAAATGAATCGAGGGAACTATGTGTGCGACGTTTGGGAAAGCTGGGCACATCTGATTCAGTAAGTCTGAGTCTTTGAACCCACCCCCTCAATCACATCATTAAATGATTTGCTCAGATTCGCTAATTGGGTAACTAACATTCAAGATTAAACTTCGAGAAGCCCAGCACCCTAAGGGTGCTTGAAAAATCCAATCCGATTCCCTCCCCAGTCTTTTTCGCTGTTACTCAAGAATCAGGAAAGAAGAAGAAAACTTACAGGTTCTATTTGTAAAACTTCGCTCTCCGGTGAACTGCTGATAGTTGTGGAAGCAGCTCGATTTTCAGCCACAGAGGATGCACTGGTATACACCGAGGATGATGCAGGAGTATACTGTATCTTCTTGAACAGGTCAATGTCATTTGACCCCTGAAATGAGTTACTGAATTTTACTCAAAGAGTGAGTAACGATTTTTTCTTTGTAGTTTTTTTTTCCCTTATTGATCATGATGTCGCAAACCGGACAGTACTAACGTTGGCGGTTCATGCCATAGTTTTTTTCATACAGGACACTAACTTACTGACATATTTGAATTTGGCAAAAATCCAAGTCATCGACCAAAATGGATAAGGTGGTTTGGGAGAGAATGATTCATATACAGGCCGTATCAAGGATTTTTGTTCAAGGTATTTTACTTTCTTTATTTCTTCTTAGAAGCATGGAGGAAAAAAGACATTGCTCAAAGTTTTACATACTAACGATTTCCCTAAGCTAAATTTATTTTTACTCCTTTGGGTCAAGAGAGAAACGCTAAAGAGTATACGGTTACAGCGATGCGGCAAGGGGTTTTTAATAGACTTCTTTGTGAAAGCAACAATCCCTAATCTGTTTACTAGGGAAAAATGTAAGATGTGTTTTTTTTTTGCGGAACACCGTTAGATCCGTTCTATTTTTACTTTTCAATCGTTTTAAGCAGGAGATACCTTTACCCTAGGACATTTTTTCGGGGACGTTTCACAAACAATCTGATTTCTTAGGGATTTCAGGCTCTCAATTTAAAACCAAAATTTTTTTTTTCTTATTGCAAAAGCACTGCTAATTTAACTGGAATGAGGTTTCCGGGAAAGTAAGCGTCGGCTTTTAGTTTCCTGTCGGTTATTCGAATCTCTTATCCAAGCTCTAAAAGCCAGGGCAAGACCACCCAATCAATTCTAAATAGTTGGCCAGACAAACTAAAAACGTCTATAATGGGCGAGATGGGGTGAACATTTAAGGTACCGCACTCCCTTAATAAAGAAATCAAATTATCAGGTCCACAGAGGACAAGTCATAAGTACTACAATGTCAAAAATTCTCATATCCCACTGGGTCCAATCATACTATGTTTTTTTGTGTTTTAACCAAACAGAAATTCGTATGGTAGCAAGTTTTTAAGTTGTCCGACAAATTAGTCCTTAAATTTTGTCAGTATAGGCTAAAGGAAGCACTGAATTTTGGTTAACATATCTCCTTGATGCTAGACCAGCCTATATTGTCTGCTATCATTGCTGTATGAACATTTTTCACTCCCGATCCAACACCACTGAGAAATGATGGCTTGTCGAAAGTTTTTCCAATAAGTAATTCAGTAGGCCTACTCAAGGTAATTTTTTCTTTATTGAAGCAAGAGCTTTGAACCCACCCCCTCAATCACATCATCAAATGATCTGCTCAGATTCGCTAATTGGGTAACTAACGTTCAAGATTAAACTTAGAGAAGCCCAGCACCCTAAGGGTGCTGGAAAAATCCAATCCGATTTTCTCTCCCAAATGTTCTTTGCTGTTAGTCAAGAATCAGGAAAGAAGAAAAAAACTTACAGGTTCTATTTGTAAAACTTCCCTCTCCGGTGACCCGGTGATAGTTGTGGAAGGAGCTAGATTTTCAGCCACAGAGGATGCACTGGTAATAACCGAGGATGATGCGGGAGTAGACTGTATCTTCTTGAACAGCTCAATGACATTTGGCCCCTGAAATGAGTTACTTAATTTCTGATGCAGGTGAACTTAGTACAGCAAATTCTTTAGAATACCATTCTGAATACATATTATTAGCTGCTAAACGCTAATACAGAAACTAAATTATCAGGCCCACAGAGGACAAGTGATTAGTGCTACAATGTTAAAAATTCTCATATCCCACTGGGTCCAATCATGCTACGTTTTTTTGTATTTCAACAAAACAGAAATTCATGCGGTAGCAAGTCTTTAAGTTGTCCAACAAATTAGTCCTTAAATTTTGTATGCATAGGCTAAAGGAAGCTCTGAATTTTGCTTACCATATCTCCTTGATGCTGGACCAGCCTATAATTTCTGCTCTCACTTCTGTATGAACATTTTTCACTCCCAATCCAACATCATGGAGAAACGATGGCTTGTCGAAAGGTTATCCACTAAGTAATTCAGTAGGCCTACTCAAGGTCATTTTTTCTTTCTTGAAGCAAGAGCTTTGAACCCACCCCCTCATCTGCTCAGATTCGCTAATTGGGTAACTAACATTCAAAATTAAACTTCGAGAAGCCAGCACCCTAAGGGTGCTGGAAAAATCCAATCCAATTTTCCCTCCCAAATGTTGTTTGCTGTTAGTCAAGAATCAGGAAAGAAGAAGAAAACTTACAGGTTCTATTTGTAAAACTTCGCTCTCCTGTGAACTGATGATAGTTGTGGAAGCAGCTCGATTTTCAGCCACAGAGGATGCACTGGTAATCACCGAGGATGATGCAGGAGTAGACTGTATCTTCTTGAACAGGTCAATGACATTTGACCCGTGAAATGAGTTACTTAATTTCTGAAACAGGTGAACTTAGTACAGCAAATTCTTTAGAATACCATTTTGAATACTGATTATTAGCTGTTTCGAAAAAACAGCAAGTATGAGAAAAAAAAAGCCAAAAGCCAAAATTGCTGAGAAAACTTACAACTGGCAAAGTAAAAATCAACTCCAGAGCTTTAAGCAAAGCAATTAATTCAATGTAGAAAATTGACAGTTTTTCTGATATTTTACCTTAGTACAGCAAATTTTTTAGAATACCATTCTGAATACAGATTATTAGCTGCTAAATGCTAATACAGAAATTAAATTATCAGGCCCACAGAGGACAAGTGATAAGTACTACAATGCTAAAAATTCCCATATCCCACTGGGTCTAATCATGCTATGTTTTTTTTGTGTTTTAACCAAGCAGAAATTTGTATTGTAGCAAGTTTTTAAGTTGTCTGATAAATTAGTCCTTAAATTTTGTCAGTATAGGCTAAAGGGAGCACTGAATTTTGCCTACCATATCTCCTTGATGCTACACCAGCCTATAATTTCTGCTCTCACTTCTGCGGGAACATTTTTAACTCCCGATCCAACATCACTGAGACATAATGGCTTGTCAAAAGTTTTTCCACTAAGTAATTTAGTAGGCCAACTCAAGGTAATTATTTCTAAGGTGCTGGGCTTCCAATCTGATTTTCCCTCCCAAATGTTTTTGCTGTTAGTCAAGAATCAAGAAAGAAGAATACTTACAGGTTCTATTTGTAAAACTTCGCTCTCTGGTGAACTGGTGATAGTTGTGGAAGCAGCTCGACTTTCAGCCACAGAGGATGCACTGGTAGACACCAAGGATGATGCAGGAGTAGACTGTATCTTCTTCAACAGGTCAATGACATTTGGCCCCTGAAATGAGTTACTTAATTTCTGATGCAGGTGAACTTAGCACAGCAAATTCTTTAGAAAACCATTCTGAATACATATTCTTAGCTGCTAAATGCTAATACAGAAACTAAATTAACAGGCCCACAGAGGACAAGTGATAAGTACCACAATGTTAAAAATTCCCATATCCCACTAGGTCCAATCATGCGATGTTTTTTTTTGTGTTTTAACCAAACAGAAAGCCAACAAAAGAATTTTTAGTCCAGTTTTTGTGGAGCTCTGGCTGTTTTTTTTTTGAACTGACTAGATTCAGTGGGAAAGGGCGGGGGGCTGGGTTCACATTGACTAGCCTACAGAGGACTTTTATTCTGAGTGACAAGCCTATACAGAAGCTACAGAACTCGAAAATGATGGATGAATGTGTCTTGTAATAAGTACATAATTGAAAGTGTACTTCAGCTCTCGAGCAGTTTTCTGTTCTCTAAGTCTCCATAATAAACCTAGAAAAAGCTGAACCCAGAGAACAACACTCAACCAGCATATATGTTTTAAACAAAAGTGGAGTAAGCCATAGGCTTGTCTTGTTACAAATTAACAGTAAACAAAACAATAAGCAACAATACACAAAAGACAATATACAAGAACTGAACCCCTGGGTATTGATTGGTACCACAATTAACTAATAAACTCCTTAGGTTGAACACATTACAAAAAAAGCAAATACACCAGAATGCACAAAGAGACAAATTCATTAAACTCTTTTTAGGGGCACTTAGTAAAACAAATCATACAAATGACATTAATATTATGGTTCTATATACTGTCCTTCATAAAAAGAGGTTCCAACTAAAGCTGTAACATTATTTCTTGAAACAGCGTCATCAGGTAATATGTTTAATGATCTAATAGACTTGTTTACAAAAGAACCTTTTGAAAGGTCCAACCTTTCTTAAAACCCTTTTCTGATACAATTTTAATGAATTTTGCAGTATGGGTGAATAGTGGCTAAACTGAAAGATATCCTTACCTTAGCCCTTAGTTCCTCCAGGGCCAGGTGTGGCACATAGGACATCAACAAAACCTTGTCAGACGTCCTGGAGCAGAGCAGTAGCCATGACATCCTCCCACTGTGGTTGTAATGACAGCTCAGCACTCTGTAGATCTCAGTTATACTGTTTTTGGAGGGTGTGTTTTGGTTGCCCTCTTTATTGCCCATACTTGGGTTGTCACTCATAGACAGCATTTGGAAGATGGCCTCCTGCTATTCAGAGGACATGACCAAGATAGGTCTATCCTCTCTGCTTCAGGATATCAGTGCCTGGTACATTTGTGACCCTGTCCTGTCAGAAAATGTTAAAGATTCTTCTGAGGCAGACATTTTCTATGTCTGCCTCAGAAGAATTACATTTCCTCAGAAATATATTTTTTAATGCTAGGATACATTTTTCCAGCTTGACATTCAGCTTCCCGCATTCTCTTCCATAACAGAGAATAGACATGATGTTGCTATTCAACAGATAGAGCTTTAGGTGCAAAGAATAATTTTGCTTTACTATACTGGTTTCAGTTTGTTGAATGCCAATGTTGCTTGTCCACTTCTCCTTTTTATCTTGCTGACTATTCCACCATCATATTCAATCCAACTTCCAAGATATTTGAACTCCTGGACTTGTTTGATTGTTTTTCTCTTGCATTTAAGGATCAAAGGTGACTTGGACGTGACCATGCTTTTCAATTTACCAATGTTTACTATTAGTCCCATTCATTCAGCCTTGTCTGCTATGGTGTCAAGTAGTAGCTGCAAATGTAGGTTCATCTCTTCTAGAAGTACTATGTTGTGTATGAAGTCTAAGTCTGTGAGCTGCTGACCACTAGCTTTTACACTAAAGCCGGATGCTTGCCATAGGACCTAATCCATTACTAGGACTTACAGGAACAGTGCCTCTTACTAGGATATCATATCCTGTTGTGGCACTCTCTAATCTTGGCTCAACATAGTGCATGATTGGACCTAGTGGAATATGGGAATTTTAAAATTGTAGTACTTATTACTTGTCCTCTGTGGACCTGATAATTTATTTTCTGAATTCGCAGCTAGTTAAGAATATGTATTCAGAATGGTATTCTAAAGAATTTGTTGTGCTAAGTTCACCTGCATCAGAAATTAAGTAACTCATTTCAGGAGCCAAATGTCATTGACCTGTTCAAGAAGATACAGTCTACTCCTGCATCATCCTTGGTGTCTACCAGTGCAACCTCTGTGGCTGAAAGTCGAGCTGCTTCCACAACTATCACCAGTTCACCAGAGAGAGAAGTTTTACAAATAGAACCTGTAAGTATTCTTCTTTCCTGATTCTTGACTAACAGCAAAAACATTTGGGAGGGAAAATCAGATTGGAAGCCCAGCACCTTAGAAATAATTACCTTGAGTTGGCCTACTAAATTACTTAGTGGAAAAACTTTTGACAAGCCATTATGTCTCAGTGATGTTGGATCGGGAGTTAAAAATATTCACACAGCAATGATAGCAGACAATATAGGCTGGTCTAGCATCAAGGAGATATGGTAGGCAAAATTCAGTGCTCCCTTTAGCCTATACTGACAAAATTTATGTTTTTTTTGTGTTTTAATCAAACAGATAGCCAACAAAAGAATTTGTAGGCCAGTTTTTGTGGAGCTCTGGCTTTTTTTTTTCTAAACTGACTAGATTCAGTGGGGGAGGGGCTGGATTCACATTGACTAGCCTACAGAGGTTTTTATTCTGAGTGACAAGCCTATACAGAAGCTACAGAACTAAAAAATGATGGATGAATG
Source organism: Artemia sp. Qi Xiang Cuo (assembly GCF_049724085.1). Lineage (NCBI taxonomy): Eukaryota > Metazoa > Arthropoda > Branchiopoda > Anostraca > Artemiidae > Artemia > Artemia sp. Qi Xiang Cuo. Next base: position 168,081 of record NC_142812.1, read on the forward strand.
TGTCTTGTGGTAAATAAATAATTGAAGGTGTACTTCAGCTCTTGAGCAGTTTTCTGTTCTCTAAGTCTCCATGATAAACCTAGAAAAAGCTGAACCCAGAGAACAACACTCAACCAGCATAGCCATTGGCAAAGGTGCAGATTAGTTCCCCTGTCATGTAGGGTTGAGGGTGTTGAGGTCCTACCAATAGAGCTGGGATATACAGTAAGAAGTGAATTGTTTATATTGAGCTTCTACTGGACAGTATCTGTGCAAATTTACAGCCCAACTGACTGAATGGTATACAGTTAGAAATAAGTTGTTTTAACAGGGGGAACTAATCCGCACCTTTACCCAGCAATTTCCAACTTACCTTGGTGGGGGCAAAAGCTGTTGCAGATTTATTATTTTTTTTTAGGCATAGTTATCATCACCGATCTGAATCATTGTCTATCTATCAATTTCTATCATCCGCCGGCTTAATCTTTTCTTCCCTGAACTTCGACTTCCGCCGTAAGCCATAGGCTTTTTTGAACGAGTGCGCTAAAGCTGGGGCTTCAGCTACCGGAATTTCCGGATTCTGGGTTGATGTTTTCTTCGTGTGCGATCTGGAATGTGAAGCCTGACCAAAAATACCCAGACAAATCCAAAAAAACCCCTGTTTTCTTGAAAAATCCATGTTTTTTATTCAAAAATCCATGGCGTTTCCAAAATCCATGGCAATCCATGGCGTTTCCAAAATCCATGGCAGAGGTTGAAAAATCCATGTAAACATGGATAAATCCATGGCGGTGGCAACCCTGCTTAACTAATCTCCTCTAGGCCTCTAAATTTCCCATGAAGCTGAAAAACTAAAAGGGATGTTAAATTTGGTGTATATGCTAGTTCCAATTCTGATTACAGTCTTGCCAAATCCTTTGGTCTGAATGCTCAGAAATGTATCATTTTCCTTTGCAATATTTTGGCAAATCTATTTACAAATAAATGTAAGAACAATATTTACTATTGCTCAAAACAATTTTTATTTGATGATGTGTATAAAAATAAATGTATGGGTGGTTTCTATAGCTGTAAACATATGTCTGAATGTAAGTTTTGTTTTTTCTATTAAGCTCCTTTTCAAAGGCAATGATGTTCAGTGGCTATAAATTTTCTTTATTTTTGCTTTGCCTTCTGTTTTTTTTTTACCAATTTGGATTATGTGTTCCAAGAGGTGTCATGGACAAAAATCTTAGTACTAAGCTAGAAATGCTTTTCTCTCACAATGCTAGCCCATTAACTAAAAAAAGAATTAAAAAATTGGATTTTGGATGTAAAGCTTTTGTTCCTGATATTTGTAGATGTTGATTTGCAAAGGCTGTGGACTTCCACTAGGGAAGAATTTGGCAGGATGCAACAAAAATGACCCTACCAAGTGGCTCTTCAGCACCAACCTTTAAAAAGCAAGATGTGAAGTTTTTAGATGCTATGGAGTGTTTGAAGGATTTTGTTGTGGAGAGAAATAGGAAAACTTTTGGTGTGTACATAAAATATTATGCTCCTCTTAGCTGTTGTATATAACAACATTATAATGAATTTATACTTGCATACTATAATTCAGGATTTTTAAAGAATACAGAATAGCTGTACAATTTCAAAAAGTCATATGAGGCAAAGAACTTAAGAATCAAAATAGTCTAAATACACCAAAAAAGTAATATAATTCCAATTTGTTTATTGCACCATAATTTTGGAAGACTATGCAGCAAAGGGTTCAATTGCTACTGAACCACCATGCAGCAGGACCACTGTGCAACTGAACCACCTTGTAACAAGACCATATTCCAACTGAACCCTAATGTAGCTCAACTCCATTTAAATAAACCTCTATGTAACCCCTTGGTTCAGTTACAGGCAAAGATCAGCTGATATATGGTACATCTTTTTCATTAGATCAGTTTCTTATTGGATTTCAGTGTAAAGCATAGTTAAACATAAATTTTCTGAAATCAACAATCTGAGCTGTTAAAAGATCAGACTCAAGTGAAAAGAAATAAAAAATTACAGCAGAATTAAAGGTTAAATTTAATAATTGAAACCCATAGCAATTACTTTATATCATTCGAAAGCTAAAACATTCATTTTGCATCATATCAACAACATCTTCAATTTTAAACAGATATTTCAATGAATTAAGAACTGTAAGATCTGCTAATGACATAAAATACAATAAACAAGGATGTAAAAATGAAAACAAAATAAGCTAGATATATCTACCCCTGAAAGTGCCCTTGGGGTTTGTTTTTGGTGTAGGCACTTGTTTGTTATTCTAAGGAGAAACTTAAAACTATTTGTAAAATGTTAGCTTACTGTGTATTGATTCAGGACATTCATCCTCCAATCATAGGGTTTTAAGATATTTATTCCTTCAAGACAATTATTTTATTAATCCCTGACTATGAATCAAAACTGACTTGTTATGTATATTTGTACAGTTGGAGGTGAGGAGGACATTTGATATCAGTTAGACAACCATACTTAGCACTGTAAAAATATATGATGGAACTTCCTTGCATGGCTGTGATATTGCAAGGTGCTTTATCTCCACCTTCATATTAAATTGTATCTATGAAACAGTTATTCTTATAGGGGTTATTTACAGCAATGTGCTGCTCTTGCTTGTTGGGCTACTTGTATCATTGTGGACTGAAGTAAAATTCATGGATCTTTTAAACAATATTGAAAAAAACTACTTTGGAATATTAATTTGATGCTGTGTTGGGGTACAAGTGCACATGTGGTATTGAAGATGTGTTGTGTTTTTCTTAACAAGCTTTGGCCCTTAAAAGTGATACAAAACTTTCCCAACCCTTCCCAAAGTTCTTATATGATGGAAAGCATATGAAACATGACTGTTTCATATGAAAACAATCATGTGTTTTTTCTATGTGGTGGAAAAATTCCATAGAAGGCTTAATGACTCTTTGCCAAGAAGATTTTTTTGCGATTAATACTACTAATTGTAACTAAGTGTAATTTCAGAATTAGCAAACATTATTACATAGGACTTATGTAAATCATTTGGGAAATTAATGTAATTTGATTTTGACACTTAAGTTGCAAAAGGCCTGGTAGCATAAATATTATATTGAATTTTAGGTTACAATAATAAGGCAAAATTCACCCCATATTTCAACTCATATAATTCTGAAAGTTTGTAATATCTAGAGTTACTTTTAGTTTAGCCTTGTAAATTAGATCTGTTGCTTAAATTTTGTCAAACATAAGTAAAAATTTCTAATTTTATAAATAAATAAACTGTCAAAGCAACAAAATTTATTCAAAACAGCTTTTTTTTCCAAGAGAATCTAGTCAAAAAAGTTTTTTCATTTATTTGTGTTTTTAGGTAACTGTGTATCTTCTTTACCTGTTGTGGGAGTCAATGAGATAGATGTAACTAACTTGGAGACAAATTATACAGAGGAAATTTGTGCAGATGAATTTGTTGAAGAGGATCTGAGCAGAATTTTACATAGTGCCACTCCTTCTGCTGATGAATTAATTCTAATCCCTTCTGCTGATGAATTAATTCAAACTCCTGGGATTTCTGTTGGTGTGTTTTGTTTTCTATTTGATACTAATCATATTGAAATAAATATAAGAGGTATTCACATATATAGATATACATTATAGATTTATTACCAGGCCAACCTGTACGGAAATATAAAATATTACAACTTAACACATTTATAAAAGATTAATTATGCACAAATATATGTAACAAAATAGTTGCTAAAAATTCACACTCTTAGAAGACTTTAATCTCAGGCTTGTGCCTTTAAGAGTATAATATAAAATATATTTTTTTTTTTTGGTTTAATATTATTTGTATTAAGCTGAACATGTTTCTAATTGCATTTGTGCATGTGTAATACCTGCAATGGTATATTTCTTTTATTGTTTTTTTAAGTGCTTGTAAAATGACAGAAGCTCTATAAAAAATTCTGGTCTCCAAAGAATAAACTGAAATTAATGTTCCATGTTTTCATCTAGCACAATTAGAATATTCCTGCTCCAATGAATATACTACTCTGAAAAGAGAATAAAATAGTAAAATTGAATGGGTTCAGAAAACATTACAAGAAGTTATCTATAGAGGTTCCCTCTTCCTTAACTTTTTTAATATTTTTGTTAGAAGACTTTGGCAAGGACTGGAGAACAATATTTTCCCTCTTTTCCCTAACACCCAATTTTGAGTTTACCCCTCCCCCAAAAAAATCAATTTCTTTATGTTTCACCTCTATACCTGTAGCCTATGTGTGGCCAAATGGGTAAAGTAACCTATTCATGTACTTAATTTCTTACTTCTCAAGAAACTTTCTGAGTGTAGGTAATTTCTGTAATCGGAAGTACTTCGTTTAACCTCCAGAGATTAAGAAAACATATATTCTCTTGTAGGGATCCCAAAATAAACTAATTCAGCTTTTTCAATATAATCTTGAGAAGATGTCATTCTTTGTAGATACTTGTCTAATTAGTTTTTGATTAATGGGTGGTGGATTAAAACATATAAATGACAATTCAATTCTACCATTGACAACAATATGATAATTTGAATTGATTAATTTGGAAAAAACATATGCTTTTTCAAAAAAGCCCTACTATGTCAGCATTTTCAAAGTATAATTTGAGATTTTGTACTCTTATTTAGATTTTGACCAGATTTTATTAAGATTGTTGAGATGTGTTGACTCTTTCAGAAAGTCCTTATATTGAGTACCCGTGTGAATCTCCGAAAATCTCCAGCTATTTCAAAGAAGAGAAGGGACAATGAAGAGAGATTGGAGGCATCAACGACTCAAGAGTTCTCTTGCTACCTATTTAAAGGAGAAGCTTGCAAGGAAGAGCACAAGGCCAGATATATTTGATAAAGATGAACTGTTTTTATTGTCACTCCAGCCCCATTTTGCTAGAGTTCCAAAAAAAAGAAGCAAGATGCCAGATTCAAGTATTACAAACAATATTAGAATTCACTGATGAATAGTGAAATGGATTTTTCGCTGTTTATGATTGTTTTGCATTGTTTTTTATTTTTCTTACTTTTTAATACAATCTATAGTTCATAACGGTTGCTTTAATCTTGAATGAATAGCTATTCAAGATGCAATGAAGGCAGCTTTGCTATTCCGTAATTCTTAATTCCTGTTTTTCAAAACAAAAAAAATGACTAGAAAAGGCTCTCTTAGCCATAAGACAAAGTCCCCTAAGGTCAACACTGGTTTGAACAGGCTTCTTTTATTTTCATAGTTGTGTCCTCAACTAGCACAAAAAAAAATATCAGTAGCATTGGCTCTAACTTGATACACACAGTTACATAAACTCTTAAAAAACATTAACAAACAAATTTCTGACAAACACTATGTAATTAATATTTAATCAAACACTATAAACCATCAGTGATTAGAAGGAGCCATGAAGTGCTTTCTCTTGCTGCTATGGGACTGAACCAGCATCAGAAGAAATATTCCATGAGTTTATTTCTCTGGTCCTGGTTATGTCTTGAAGAGTTGTTGCTTCCCACTCTTGTCATTTCAGAAAATCCTCCTGACACGTGTGGATTTCTAGGATAATGGGATTCTTGGGTCTCTTGGGGAATTCCTCTTGATGAAACTATAAAATTATGAAGACACACTGCAGCTATTAAAATTTGCTTAACCTTTTCAGGTTGACTAATAATTTCTGTTCTAAAAATTCTAAAACGCTGAATAAGAATACCAAAAGTATTTTCAATCAGTATTCGGGCAGAGGATATTCTGTAATTGAATATTTTATTACCTTCAGTCAATCTATTTCCAGGAAATGATCTCATTATATGTTCGCTAAGGGGAAAAGCTTCATCTGCTACAAAAAATAAGGGAAATTGTCTTGTGTCCCAGGCAAAGGTACAGAAGATGTTAGGTGAATATTCCCATTTTGCAGACCTTTTCCAAAATCAGACCTTGAAAAAACTCCTCCATCACTTTCACTACCATAAGCACCAACATCCACAAAATTAAACTTGTAATTAGCATCACATGAAGCCAACAAAACTAAACTAAAATAACGTTTATAATTGTAATACTCTGAGCCCGAATTATTAGGACACTGAATCCTTACATGCTTACCATCTCAAGCTCCAATACAATGAGGGAAAGAGGCTTTTAATTTAAAAGAATGTGATATTTCAAGAAACTTCTCTGATTGAGGTTCTTGTAAATATAAAGGGCACAGAACTTCTATTAGTGCAGATAACGTATCTTTGATGATTCCAAAAGCAGTTGATATTCCCACTCAGAATTCATAGTGTAAGGTTGTCATTGACACTCCAGTTGCTAAATGGCGCAATGTCAAGGCCAATTTTAGCTCTGGGTAATTGCTTTTCTAAATTTGGAATCTTGTTCCAATTTTAGAAAATTGGAACAGCACAAAAAAAAATATCAGTAGCATTGGCTCTAACTTGATACACACAGTTACATAAACTCTTAAAAAACATTAACAAACAAATTTCTGACAAACACTATGTAATTAATATTTAATCAAACACTATAAACCATCAGTGATTAGAAGGAGCCACGAAGTGCTTTCTCTTGCTGCCATGGGACTGAACCAGCATCAGACAAGAAATATTCCATGAGTTTATTTCTCTGGTCCTGGTTATGTCTTGAAGAGTTGTTGCTTCCCACTCTTGTCATTTCAGAAAGTCCTCCTGACACGTGTGGATTTCTATGATAATGGGATTCTTGGGTCTCTTGGGGAATTCCTCTTGATGAAACTATAAAATTATGAAGACACACTGCAGATATTACAATTTGCTTAACCTTTTCAGGTTGACTAATAATTTCTGTTCTAAAAATTCTAAAACGCTGAATAAGAATACCAAAAGTATTGTCAATCAGTATTCGGGCAGAGGATATTCTGTAATTGAATATTTTTTGACCTTCAGTCAATTTATTTCCAGGAAATGATCTCATTATATGTTCGCTAAGGGAAAAAGCTTCATCTGCTACAAAAAGTAAGGAAATTGTCTTGTGTCCCAGGTAAAGGTACTGAAGATGGTAGCTGAATATTCCCATTTTGCAGACCTTTTCCAAAATCAGACCTTGAAAAAACTCCATCACTTTCACTACCATAAGCACCAACATCCACAAAATTAAACTTGTAATTAGCATCACATGAAGCCAACAAAACTAAACTAATAACGTTTATAATTGTAATACTCTGAGCCCGAATTATTAGGACACTGAATCCTTACATGCTTACCATCTCAAGCTCCAATACAATGAGGGAAAGAGGCTTTTAATTTAAAAGAATGTGATATTTCAAGAAACTTCTCTGATTGAGGTTCTTGTAAATATAAAGGGCACAGAACTTCTATTAGTGCAGATAACGTATCTTTGATGATTCCAAAAGCGGTTGATATTCCAACTCGGAATTCATAGTGTAAGGTTGTCATTGACACTCCAGTTGCTAAATGGCGCAATGTCAAGGACAATTTTAGCTCTGGGGTAATTGCTTTTCTAAATTTGGAATCTTGTTTTTGATTAAATGTCCAACTAGATTTAGAAGCTGCAAAAACTCAGCTTTTGTGAATCTTATAAAATTGTGAAATTTCTCTTCACTGTCTGTTTTTAGTAAGTCATTGAGCAGTGATACATGCCCCTTTTTAGCTCTCTTATTTTCTTTTAAGATTGGACGTACCCACATCCTTTTTTTCCTGAAAGATGCAATTTCATTAAAAGATAAAATAGAATGATATATACAGGCTAGATATTTTTATATACAAAAACAGATTAAAACGCAATTGTTTTTTTTTTTTTTAATTGGAATATTTTCTTGGTGACTTTATTTTAAATTAGATTTAGCAGCTCTGGGAAAGGTCACCTCACAATACATTCTCAAGTAAGTTAGTTCCCTTGGAATTCTCAACAACTGGTGGAGTCTCAGCTAATAGCTAGACAACTACAAGGTGCCTACTTTTAATATTAATCTACTTCTACTATTAATAGTCTGCTATTAAATAAATTAGGAACATCACATATAATGTTAGCTTTTATGGCCCTACTGAATAGACCATGTTTAGACAAAATTCGCTTTGATCAAAAACTTTTCACTAAGATTAAACACTGAGGGCTTTATCCTATCTGTTAAATAAAAATTCCAAAGAGTTTTGAGGTGAGAATTTTGTTTGTTATTCTGTTAAGGTCAGAATAGGGTATACTATATTTGTAACAAATGAATAAAATTTTAATTGAATAGCTTTTGTCATCTTTTGAAGCACCTGGGGAAGGGGAATTAAACTCCCAGGAATTAACCCCAGAGCCTTGAAAATTTCTTAGGAACCTAGACAGGTATTTTTAAGTACAATATCTTCACTCAAAGAACATTGACCTTTGAAGATCTTTGTGTTATAAAAGTAAAACCTTGAAAACAGGCATACTGTTTGAGTAAGGAAAAGTTTATACTTTTCCTTACTTTAGATTTAAAAGGTTTTAAAGATCTGAAAACCCATTTGTTAAAAACAGAAATAACCTTTATATGCCACAAAATTGTGCTTAAAGAATAGAAATTGTGTTTTCAAAAACAAGGACCGACGAAAAAGAGACTGAAAATAAGTTAACACAAACTATTTCTGTCAAATTTCTTGGCAAATGTCTCTTATCTATGCAATCTTCTGAACCTTGGAAATAAACAAAGGGGAAATATATTAGCTTGATAACATCTTTCAAGGATATTTTTTAGATCTTGGATTGATTCCTGAATGATACATTCACCTAAGTCAGCTACTTCCTGAGATAGCAAGAAACTGTTTGACAATAACTATACCAATAAACAAGTAATTTGACTAGAGCTTCACCCACTAATGCTTGGTGGCATAGGTAATTTTTCAGTTCTCAGAATAATGTAAACCCCACTCTTTTACAACATAAGTGAGCCTATATTTGGTAAGTTTGTTGTTTTCAACACAATTTAGCAAGGATGGAAGTGAACACATCAGTTTCATGTCTTTTTTATAATCTTATTATGCTTCAAAAGGTAAAGATCCCATGGTAACAAAAAGTTTAAAATATACATATCTATAGAAAAACCTTTTTTTGTGAAAAAAAATTGCCATTTGGATTTGATTCAGGAATGGTAATAATGTTTTCATTGGTATTAGCAGTGAAATGTTATTATGGAAACGAATTTGCAGAAATTAGAAAAAAAACAAGACGACCCTCAAAATGATGTCAGTTTCACTGTGATGTTATTTCTTAGGAATTTCAGGCTTCTTTTAAAACTTTCTGCAAATTTTTTTTGGTAAAATTATAGATGAGCTACTTTTGGCTATCTTGGAAGTGGGTTAGGGTATGAAAATGAAACTTCCAGTGATGAATCCTTGGCCAAAGCATATTGGCCAAGCATATAAACTACAAATTTACCCAATTTTTCATGAAATAAATCTGCGAAGGGTAATTGGCTGATATTGGACAGTAGCTTATACTTAATTACTCATTTTCTACTCGGTTGCCAACTTCAGCTTAGTTTACTCTACTTTTTAGGTTTCTGCTGCTCCTCCTCCAGAAAAACAGCCAATGTCTTCATCAAGGTCTTCATCAGCAGGTCTTCAAACAGCAAGGTCTTCATCACTGCTGGAGTCAGAATAGAAAGGACGGATTCCATTTGTTTCCTCAGTATCTTCCATATCTTTACATCTAAATATTGACTATCATGCAAATTGTTTCTTCGTCTTCTTTTAAAGGTTAAATAATATAAAAAAGATTACGTTACGGAGTTTATGGAACTGAAAGTGTGATATGCAAAATTTAAATGTGAAACAAATTTATTTAAGCTCCGTAGCGTAAGCCACTTAGCGTAGGCCACTTAGTGCTAATGTGAAACCGGGGTAATGTTTATAAGACTATACCATCTCATCAAAGATCTTCTTGTGAACTGTGGTGAAGAATTTCATTTGGACACGTTTACAGTGTATACATTCAATGTAGTTCTGAGCATCAATACAAAGAGGGTTATTTAAGACAACTGGACAGTGAGTTTAAATTTTGTTTTCTTTTGCTATTCTGTTTAATTTTCAAAGGTCTGAAAATATAAGAGAGTTAGATTGAAAAACTATTCTAAAATGAAAAAGGGAAGGCATGGTACCTATGCAAAGAGGGGAAAGGGATTTTTTGATAAATTTGGAGATATTTTTATTATCAAGTAAAAAAATTTGATGAACTTACCCCTTGAGACCTTTTTTTATGCTCTTTCAAAATATAACCATTGTTTTACTCAAAAAGTAAATGGCCCCTTTCAGATGCTACCTTTTTCTCTTATTTTCGGCAATTTAGTTTGAGTTTTATTTTCTTTTACTCTAGGTTTTTGGCATAATATATTAATTTAAAAACATATTAATTGAATGTGTGATAGATGAAAGTGTACTTATGTATAATATTGCCAACACTCAAGTTTATGCTGTGTAAAACTCAAGAACAAACTGGTTTTATCTGTCTGTATTAAGAAACAATTAGCTTACTCTCAGTGGAAAACAAGTGGCAGGTGACAGAATACATTGGAATTATATAACTTGGGTTAAATATTTGCACATTAGGGGTGGGGGTTAGTTTTGTTTAAATCAGGTTACCCCCCCCCCCACCCCATCCACCTCTAATATTCAAATATATAGCCCAAATTTGTTTCTAAAGTATCATATTTTCATTGTAGTTTGGTATTTTTCAATAGGATTAACCTAAGTTGTGTATTTCCCTCCTCCTTCTCTCCTCACCATTGCTACTCTGGTGCCTTCCCCCCTGCATTACTTTTGGCAGGTGTCCATGCTTCATTGAGTGGTTCAACTGCTGTCTAGGATCTTTTTATGGTCTAGGAAAGTTGTTAAGTAAGTGAATGAAATTTTACAGAGTAGATAGTCTGCTCAAATTAGGGCATTATAAATTTTCTTAAATAAATAGGCCTATCTCCACGGCTTCAAATGCTTGAGCAATTATTAACCCTATATGAAGGCTAATCCTAAGATAAAAATAATAGAATAGAAAAATAAGTGGTAGAATTGGATGTGCCATTCAAAACTTTTCCTAAATATAATCTTCTTGCATAAAAATTGCAGCCTCTCCTGTCTGTCCCTCTTAATGAAACAAAAATTAAGCTATAAATTATCTTCAAAGTTGGGGAATAGTTGATTAAAACAGAAGAAACCCCAAAACATGATTCATAAAAACTTTTATGATAGCCAAAAGTAAAAATTTGGTTTTTATTTTCAGATGGTTTTCTTGTAAAGTTTAATATTATTTTCAGACTACTTTTTTTTCACAAATCCTAGGTCTTTATTCTTTACTCTTGTACCTGATGTCTTTATTTTAATACTAATCAAATAGTTCATGGTAATGAACTGTAAGTAACTCAACCCAACAGGAACCAAACTTTAAAAAAGGAGCAACTTCAAAATAAAAAAAGCTGTTTTCGTCTTTGATATTCTTTTTTTTACTAGGTGATGTATTTCTTCTGAAATATCTCTCCTCACGAGATCTAACTATCTCTTGTCTTCTGTAAGAAGAAATGTATCTCTTCTTATGCTGCTGATTTTTAAAATTTATTCAAACTAAAAGCTCATTGAGTTTCAATGTCACTGTGTGAAAATTTTCTCTTAAGTTGTTGTTTTCCTTTGTCCTCGTGGATAAGTTTTACTCACTCTACTTCTTTTCAACTGAAAGTGAATACTTTTTTCCAAATCTTGTACATGTAGCCAAATTTTCTCCACTGTTTATTCTTCAGTTGAAAGAATCTTAAAAAGGCTGGTAGCTATCAAGGTGTTACGCTTTCGTCAATTAATGTTTATATTTGTTTTAGGAGATGGCAAAAGCAAATGATTTTTACCAAAGAGTTAAAGAGGACACCTGCATTTGTTGGAAAATTTTCAGCTTGTCGAGTGTAATCAAGCATAGCCTAAAGGCTGTCAGGACATCAAAATCGCAGAAACTTCTGCTGTAGTCAATAGCGTTTGAACCTCAAAAAGGAGCCCGTTTTACAAAATTGGAAGCTTGGAGTAGGAAAAAAATTCAAATTATCAGTGTTTAAGCCCACTTAGTCTCCCCTTGTGAACATGTAGGAATTACCAGGTTAAAGTAGAACTACATAAGTTCTAAGAATAACTATGTGGGTGTTCTTTTGCGTTGTTGTTCATTTTGTGCTTGAATTTCTTGTTTATTATAGCAACACAAGCTCCTACAAGTTGAAGACGAGACCATTTCTTAGAATTTTTTTGATGAATAAATTGAATTGAAATCAAGTATTATGATTAGTCGTTTTTTATTTTTATTATTTTAATCTACTGCATGTATATATTTTTTTTTATCATTAATTATGATTTTATCAAAATATGATTTACAGATTTGCTTATTTAGGTGAAGCTGACAACTCAGGAAATAATCAGTATTTAATCTATTGTGCCAATTCATGAAAATTTAAAAGAAGGAGGCAAATATATTGTTTGTTTCAATCTAGAGGGTAATTTTGTGTGTATTTTTTCAATAATAATATATATATATAAATTTCTAAATGTAAGGAATGATCTTCCCAATCCATGCCACTGTATTGAATTAACTTTAAAAGAAAGGATTTTCTGAGGGAATTAAAGAGCAAAGTAAAAACTTGAAAGGAACAAAAACTATTACTTCACAGCCTATCTAACATATATCAATAAAACTAATGCAAATAAACCAACTGGGGATATTTCCCTATATTTGTAGGATTATAGAAAACTAACGCTTTACTGAAAACACAAAACAATGTGGGAGTTTTGGTACAGTAAAAGTAAACCTTTTAAGGACACTTTTAACAGTATAAAAGTAAAGCATTTTTAGATTGCTGTTTTATTTATTTTTTCGTTTAATTTGGCATCACTTCTGCACAATGAGCTAAGTTCAATGATTGATTGTCTTTTTGGATCTGAAAAAGGACATTTCGTGATTATTTTATAGACAAGTTCGAAGTTAAGGAATCTTATCAGTATTAGGACTACAAACTCGTTTTAGAATTTGTATCACAACTTAAAATATTCTGTTTTATAGAGAGAAATAACTGGATTTCCAGAGTTCATATACTGGTTGGTATGTTCTTCATTTCGAGTTATATTAGGTGAGACCAAGATGCTACCTGATAAATCAATCCATTATTTTATATACTGTGTAATGACTTGAAACTTATTATTTTTATGCCTAAGTTTTTAAGATAATTTTAATTGTATACTGAAAGTTACTGATATCACAGCTCCTGTAGGACTATGAAAAGCAATATCGAATAGTTTTCTGTTGTGAGGCTATGTACTTGTTTTTGACTCCTAAGTCAATATTCTTGTTTTTTTACTTGGCTTGCGTTTTCAGAAAAACGCTAGTTTTCTGTAATCCTACAAACATAGGGAAATATCATCAGTTGATTTTTGTGCATTATTTTTATCAATATATGTTAGATAAGCTGTGAAGCAATAATTTTAGTTCGTTTTAAGATTCAACTTCGCTCTGTACTTCCCTCAGGAAATCTTTATTTTTTAAAATTAATCCTCGCTCGTTTTTGATTAAAATTTAATTTAAAAACAACACTGCTATGAACTTTTCTATTTATACGGAATAATTTCTGTTTGTTTTAAGTTTTAATTCTGGTTCTTGGTTGCAGCTAATCATTTTTTTTCTATAGTTTCTAATCACCTCCAATCTAACGGAGATAAGACATCTCAACCCTTATTAAAGAGCTGAACTAAGGAGCCGTAAAAGAATTGAAGGAAAAAATAAGTTTAGAGTGGAAAAAAATTAAAACAATGTTTCGTTTCTTTTTGTAAAAAAAAAAATAAAAAAGAAGAAATTGATATTTAATTCTTTGTCTTAAAAAAATAAATTTAGTCACAGTTAAGAAAGTAGTTCCAGGCGAGTAGCTTCAAAACAAAAGGTTAACTGAGCGGACAGGTTTGTATATCAACATACTTACTTGCGGAAAATTTTGCTAGCTCAACAGAAATGTGCCTTTAGGTTTACAGATTTATTTGACCTGTCCCTAAATAAAAAACCACTTGTTACTCAAAAATAAATGGAAATTTCAAAAAAGATCATTTCTTGTGTATGTACGATAAATAGTATTGCAAACGAAGTTTGTTTTGATTTCAAAAATTTTGCAAAGAATTACCTGAATTCTCCTGCAGAAATGTTTTCATTTGTCTTTCTTCCTCTTTGAATGCACAATATTACGTATGGAGAGAATAATACGGTAGAATTGTAAAGTAAATAATTTGAATAAGTAATCCTTCTTTCAATATACAACTTTGAGTAGTTCCAGAACCACATGCCTACACTTCTCCAACCACTTAGTGGCAAGGGGTTGGGGTCAGGGGCGTAATTTGCTATGGGACAGAGGGGACAACTTCCCCTCTCAGACCTCATTTTTCCTCCAGACCCCAGTTAGTCCCACCCCCACTCCTCCCAGCTGAAATTTAGTTTCTCCAAAAATGTTGTCAAAACTAATATAAGCCTGCATAATTGAAGCATCCACTGAAACAGGTCAGTTTTCTTTAGTACACCTTTTTTATTGCTATACGGCTCGTTTTTCAGTATTCAATGTCATTTTCACTTGATTTAGGATAACTGGCTCCACTTTTGACCCCCCCCCCCCCACAGGATTTTGAAAAACTTACGCCATTCGTTGGGGTATGGATTTAGAGATTTACTCAAAATGTTGTTGCAAACCATGAACTGGATGACCTCTATTCCCTTTTTAATCAAAATGCTTGACCAAATACCTTCCTGGGATATGCTTTAAAAAATGAGTGCATAATATTTACAAAACAGTGCAATTATCTGAAAATGATTGTATATAAGAGAGAAAACCATAATTGAAAAAAAGACACCCAATAAGGAATCGAGCGCAAGACACTATTTCGAAGTCGAACGCTATACCCACAGTTCCACGCCTCTAACAATCAGATTTGATATATTAATGATTGTACCTTAATTGAGTAGCTTATTAAGGGGGCTTGGAGGAGGAGCATACGAGAGGTGTTCTTGCAAACCTCCAGTTACGAGATTTGGATCATAATAATTACAATGATTATTTCGTTTTATACTTCCAAGCTTTTCTACTTAAGAAGTGACATCACAAGCATTGTTTTTAGTGCTATATCGCACTTACGGATGGTATAATTGATAAACATTACGCAGATAATTATGAACAATAGCTTTCGAATGCGCCATTAAACGTCACTCTAAAAGGTACCGGTAGCCCCAGCTTTTCCACTTGAGACATGGCGCAAAAGGTACCGGTTTTAGTGCCATTTGGAACTTGCTGATAGTTGAATTTATATGAAGGATGTAGATATGAGCAATATCTTTTATATGAGCTATTAAAAATCTGTATAGATACCTGCGACACCAATACACCCAATATCAAGACGCCAATCCCGATACGCGTGACATCAATATGTCCGATTACGATACAGTGTACGGCCCTTTCCCCAGGCACTAAGGAGGGTCATATCATCACCAAAACCAAAGATACCTATGAAGCATATTGAATAAAATGGCTATATCAAAATTGTTATAGGATGATTTTGGGGGAAGGGGGGCTAGATCCCCTCCCAACCTTTTGATCACTTAAAAATGTCACTAGCAAATTCGATTTCATTTAGAATGAGCTATTGCGGTACCCGTCTCTCTATAATGTTCTGGTCACCCCCTAGCCTTACTAGAAAAAAAAGAAAAACGGGATACAGATCAGTGCTACCCATGAAAAAAGTCATTTTCCTTGTTGTTCAAGGAGGGGGTTGTAATTTCCCATAACTAAGTTTTCAACCGTGCTGATTTCAATGGTTGACTTTTCATTTTGATCTGACGCCGTTTTTGAGTGGTTTCAGACTTTTTTTTAGAAATCACCATAAATTTCTTTTCGCAATAAACTTTTACTTTTAAGATGAACTGAAATAATAGTTACCATTCCTGAATCAGTGTCAGATGACAATTTTTTCACTAGAGTTTTTTTCTAAGCAGGTTTTCTAACTTTTAGTAACTATGGGCTATGGTTCGCTCTTTACTAGGCTGCAGCCATGATACATGACCATCATGACCTTAGTTCGGGATTTCTTCTGGAATGACTAAGGGGGGGGGGCGAATTTGAATTTAAAACCTTTTGGCAGAGCTTGACTTTATATAGTTTCCAAGATTTTGTGGGGTCGCGCAACAAACCCCCTTGGGTAACTTTGCCAAGACAGGTTCACTTGGGATTTGTCCACAAATATTTTCCAAAATTGAAAAATGATATGTACTCTTCCTAGCCGAAATATTTTTAAGGTTGAAATTTGTTTATACCTTAAAAGTATTTCGAATAACTAGATAGGGAGGGGCATACCTCCCTCTTGAGCCTCTTGACTGAGCCTCTTGATGATTACAAAATTAATTCTTTTTTTTCCGTGCAGGTTGAGCCAGATTCCAGGCATTTACATAACAATCATAAATTAAATTTTGAAAAACAAATTTTGTCACTTTAAATAAGGAGCAACATTACAACTTAAAACAAACAGAAATTATTCCGTATATGAGGGTCTTCTTACTCTTCAACACCTCGCTCTTTACGCTAAAATTTGAACTGTGTCTGAATTCCGTAAGAACGACTCCTGATACACAAGGGTCGTTTTATTATAACAATGAGAAGTTTTTTTAAGTACTAATAAGCTTAAATCTCAGGAGCGGGAAAACTGTCAAGTGTTGAGGAGGGGGAAATCTCCCTCATACACGTAATACTTTTCGTTCGTTTTAAGTCTGCTCCTTACTTTAAGTTGAAAAAACTTTTTAGTTTAATTTACGTATAAATTTATGGTTGCTTCTAAGTATGTAAATTTTAATAATTTTTTTTATTAAGCTATAGGAAAAAATTTTTACAGTTAAAGTAAAACTAACTAAACAACTGTTAAACTTGAATAAAAAAAACAATTAGAGAGAAAACTCAACGAAAAAATAAAAAACGAGACTGAGTTTGTAACTTGAATAAACAAGACTATTGTTCAAGTGTTATAATGTAGATCCTCATATGATCGTATGATCGTCGAAAAATGTACAGTAGATTTTGCTACACCAAATGTCTCTGATATTTCCTGCATACTTCCCAGATTACCAAGGTGCCAAATTGTGATTAGAACTTCCTTTCACAATTGTTTTTGAACAAATGTGGTATTTTCTGTTAGAAAGATTCGTCTAGTGGCAGGGTAATCTAGTAGTAACAGCAGTAGCTCTTCAAATGTTCATTTTGAAAGACGGAAGTGCTGCCTAAAAACTTCATAAGAGGTTGTCAGAATGGTGCTTTCAACAAAATCCACTCCCAGGGGGCACTCCTAGAACAAGTACAATTTTTTTAACTATACAAGGAATACATCAGCTGTTCTGTTTTTAAATAATAAGAACTTAGTAAAAAACACTTTGTGGAAGTAGATCAACTATGAACAAAAAAAATATGCAACACAAGAAAATTATAAAAATAGTAGGCTATAATTGGGGTTAAAAAATTTAATTGACTTTCATTACTTCCACCAAATTTATAATTTGGTTGATAAACCAGGCTGTTAATTTCTCTACTTTTTTACAGAAATCACAACACTAGATATCTAGTTTTAATTGCTTTAAACGTACTTGAAGATTTTTTTTTAATCCTATCTTGATTTACTTGAAAGGAAAAGTTTCATGAAAAAAATGTAGGTCTTATCAGTATTTGCACTTAACAATAAAGAAATTGCTAAAATTTGTTGAAATAGAAAAAATGTTATGCTGCCTATTACACCACATAGTCAAACCTGGTTGTGATTTGCATCGAAAGGTTTGTCTTAGCAGGACAAATAGATCAGAATCTATAGCTACAGAAAGAAAACACCTGTACATGAATACAAAAGAGTAAAACTATGTTATACTAATTATTAGACAATAGACCTAATTGGCAAACTAAAGCAAATTATTTGTTTTATCAAAAACAATGTATTTGTATGTACAGAGGAAAAACCATGGAACACAGATTTGATCTGAACTCGTAGCACATAATTTTTTTTTTATTAGACTTTGCCTCAGTAATCACCTTTACATTTGGAAAGTGTTGAATAGAAAATGCAATGGTACTACTCTTTAGTAGTAAGAACATTTCTTTGTCAGAAGTAGTCTTCACAAAGTATTACCATAAAATGTCGTCAACAGAAGGTCTATAGTCAAAAATAATGTCAATAAAAAAAACAAATATTATATGCAATGTACAGCATACCCCCCCCCCCCATAAAAATGCTGGATTTATGCTCCCGCAGTTTGAGATTTTGCCAACAAGCATAGTCACTATTTTCATTGAACAACATTTGTCCTTATTGCTGGCTAAATGAAACCATTAGAGGGGGGGGGGTCTACTGAAGAAATGTCAAAATATGAACTAAATCATTAATATGAGCATAAAATTAACAATCTATAAATGCACCTTTTTCTTCTAGCAATCTTTTTCTGATGAGGTCCAATTCTACACCTTTACCCTTTAAAATTTAGTAGAAAAACCCTTCCCTAATATGAATTACAGTAAGTCTTCTGATATATTACTGAAAATTGCATATCTTATAAAATTAAAATATTTACCCTTGAACAGCAGAGCATTAGGATAATCTATCACGGTGAAAGATATTCAGGCTAACATGAATAGAATAATAAAAATAGACAAATTAAAAACCAAAATAAGCAATCTTACAATTAAGCTTCCAGCAATAGAAATTTTTGTTTCTAATCCTTGACAAATAACAGAAGATGTATTTGTATGTAAATTTAAAAACAGGCCCAAAGACCCAGTTTCTTCATCATCAGAAGTTTGGTTCAGAAGTTCAAACAATTCAACAACAATTAAAGGAACAGGTCCTTCACCAGGGGTGAAATATAAAATCCTAAAAAAAAATAATATTAGATTTGTAACAATATCATGTTTTATGACTGACCCCTTGTGGAAAAGAGAGGGATCGGAATACTTCTTTTAAAATTGGATTTTCCTTCTTTTTAATGCTGGACAGTTTTAAAAAATAAAGCATTGTACTTTTATCAATTACAATAGTGTTCAGGACCTATCCGGCTATATAAAAACAGAAACAAAAGGTAAACTAACTACTAAATTTTGTTTTAACAAAGATGCACAAATTTTACATATATACTCACTTTCCCAAAAATCCGGTTATGAACTATGATATATAAACACCACATACCATACTAGTACAAAAAGTGAGTTTGAATAAAAAACAATGATCAGTTGAATTAGATTATAATTACCACCCCACAATTATCCAGTTGACTAATAGCGCTGCCAGTGGTGAAATAAGATAAGGAAATCAACTCTGCCATATTAAAATACGGTTTATTTTATTTATTATACATAGAGTTTATAATTTTGTTTTTGATAAAGGTTCTGATCCCTACAAAGTTGGACATGTAAAAAGACTTTTAGTAAGAAATAAAACAAAATTCTTCATACAGATATCTGAGGGATTGGGCAAAATATAAATAAATATTATCCAAAAAAGGGATATTTTTACCCAGATTTAAAATAAAGCTGATCATAATTAATTGCAATTTGGTCCTTTAGAGCCAAAAAGGTTCAGATATATACTTCAGAAGATCTCCCCAGGGCAATACTTTAGTCTCCAGTGGCACTAATTCACAAAAATGAAGATGAAAGGGGGAGTATTTGTAAAATCTATTGTAGTAATATTGTTAAAACTGATGTGAAAACTAGATATTTATAGTAAGTCAAATCTAAACTAATATATGCAAAGTTAACTTTGCTAAATTAATTTCTTTTGCATACTGAATCTTTTTTAAGGCTGGACGATTAGAAAACTAAAAATTAGCTATACAGAAGAGATTTTACTGCGCAAAAATGGGGCGGTTATCTTATGATGAATACAAACAGGTTGTGAAGGCAGTCCTTAACTTGATTGCAAAACTTGAATTGCAGGTTTTCAAGCTCTCACCTGATTTTTAAAGACAAAATCGCAAAAAAGGTTAAAAAGCGGACAGATATGTAGAATTTTGTTTCCCTCTCAGTATTAGCCTTTATTCAAATTGAGAAAAACTAGAAATTTAAAAAAGAAGAAGGATCAATTAAAGAACAACGCAAGGACGTTTGATAAAACATTGACAGGAAAGAATACACTTATTTAGCAAGGGCACCGGCAGAAAAGCTTCCAGGGGGGCAGACCCCGAAATACCAGTGGTGGTTGGGGGACAGGGAATATATTTCAGGATATTTATTTTTGTAGGAATAAGTTTATTTTTAAATACTTTTAGTGGAAAACTCAAATAAAAAGAGCAGTTAAATTCCATACAAAATGAAACAAAATACAGTAAACTTTAGACAAAAGTTCCTGGCAAAGGATCGCTTTATTTAATCAATAATATATATAATTATTATGCATATAATCTTAAAAAAAAATCTGATTCAAACCAAAATTACAGAAAGATTTATTGCTTCCATATATTATAACAGATGTAGACTTATCTTTATGCAATTTCCTACTCCTTAGAATAGTTTAAAGAAAGAGTCGTGTTGCTCAAAAATCATCCTGCCTGCATAGATACCACGTTTTGATTTTATACCGGCCATGTAAAATGTACCTCATTCATAACAGGACTTTCCACCTCGAACCTAAATCGAATTCTCCACCTCGAACCTAAATTCCTGTTATATTCAGACTTTTAAAAACTTACAGAACAGCGAAAGAAAAAACTAAATTTAAACTTGCTATCCAGGTGTCAAATGTATTCTCTTTCTTTTTATTAGCCTATTCAACTAAATAAAATGAATAGGTTTAAACAATTTTTGTCACAGGAGAATCGTATCAAATAGTTTGTGATAAAAAAACTGGAAGTAAAAAGTGACTTGGGTCAATATCCACCAAAACTAAAAATAAAATTCTCTTGACAATTGCTAGATCGACAGTATTGGCTTTTTATGCTGATTCTAAATGTATAAAATTATCTCAGTTTATTTTTACCCACCCACAACTAAAATTTTAGAAAATTTGCCTTGTTTTTGAAAAAATGGGGAACACCCCAAGAAATGTGAGCGATCTTATTGAAAATCACTTATTGAAAAAAATCATGTAAGAAAACTCTATAGAGGTTTCAAGCTCCAATCTTCAAAATGTGGAGTTTCGAATTTTTTTTTTCAGAAGAAACATCGTCGATGCATGTTTTTTGTTTTGTTTTTTCACAGGGGTGATTGTATCAAAGCGAATGTCCAAGATAATTGGGAGGGAGCTCATTCAAGCGTAAATTGAAAGCTCTTTTTTAAATTGGCCAGAGTAAGGCCAGAGGAAAGTCTAGTTTTCTTCCATCTTATGGCACCAAACTACCACTTTACCCCAAAGAGGACAAATTTGCAATCAATTTAAAATTGTGATAAGTTAATTGATTTAAAAGTACCAATAAATATATTTTATACTTCCCAGTTGCAAAAGAAGTAATGCCAAGCGGTGGCAGTACTTGATTCAACCAAGTTGATTCACTTTGAAATTAGGCTACGTTTGGTGATCTGTACTTGCGTATCAGCTAAAATGAGGAGGGGGGGGGAGGGGGGAGTCATTCTTTAGTTGGGGATATGGTAGATTCCTAAAAAAGTAGATATTACTGGACACATTGCTTACTCTTCATGAGGCTTCAGATAAATGTTAAAAGAGGTAGAGAGGAGTCGGAATTAATTAAAATGTTTCTCTATACAGCTAAAATATTAAATTCCCATATCTACCAGCACTGATGGGGAAAATTAAGGCAGGTCATCATTAGCCCCGCCAGTAAATTTCTTTGTGGTGACAAATACTGCTAGGAACTTAGTTTTCAGCAATTTCAAATTGTAATATTTTTCTTTCTTCTATTTATATGAAGTACTTCAATGTATTTAAACAAATGAATGCAATCTATTTATCGATAAGAAATCCTATTGCAGAGCTTGTGATGGCTTCAGTTATGTAGAATATCACAAGTCTGTCTCATCCTTGACTCCTTACTCTTTATTGTGAAGTCTGGCTTTTGTCCAAATTTTTAAAGAAAATTTACAATTGAAAGAAAAAAGATTTTTCAAAGCACTAAAAAACTTTCGTTTAATGAGCAGGGTGTTGAAAAGGGGGCAGTCCCCCATATATACAAAGTAACTTCAATCTATTATGAGTTTTAAACTTGCTCCTTACTTTAGTTAAAAAAACTTTTCTATTTGTTTAATTACATTTCATGAGACTGTAAAGAATTTTGAATGCAATACATTTGGTAACGCAGAAAAAACATCAACATTTCAATGATCTCTGTTTGGATTTTGATGTTGATCAAATAGTTCATGATAACTGACGGTAAGTAAGGAGAAATTATAACGTATATGAGGGGATTTGCCCCCTCCTCAACACCTCGCTCTTTAAATTGTGTCCCAATTCTTTCCATTTTGAACAAAATGCCTAATTTTGATCAAATGTCTTTGAAAGAAGGGTAGCAAAGAAAAAGGCTTGGGAGAGAAACGGGTTGGCATCAATCCCTTTGACTCTTATAAAAAGCACTAAAACTTCCAATTTTCAGCTGAATGAGCATCTTCCAAAGTTTCTACGACAACTCCTTCCGTGCCGAAAAAGATTAATAAATTGAAACCCTATTGTTTTCTACTTATATTGCGTTTCAGAAATTCTTATTGAAAACCACCAACAATTTCATCCTTTCAACACAAAATTTAAAGAGGGCTAATTAAATGGTAATAAAAGGATTTATTCTGGTACGCAAAAATTGAACAAACTGAGCGGAGAGAAACGGCACACCCTATAGAAATAAAAATATGTATCTTATTAAGTCGTAACAAAACCTTGTCCGCAAAACACGTCCTATACCTCTTTCCCTACATAGCATGATCAAGTAGAAAAAAATTTTAATAACTTAAAAGAAAAAAAAAACTTTGTTAGTATTGATTATTCGGTATGGCATGAAAAAAAAGATATAGAAATAGTGCAATTCATATTTTCTTCTAATTTAAACACTTAACCAGGCAAATTCTTATTACACTTCGAAAATTTATATATACTGAGTTTTTAGAGTTGCTTCCAATTTAGCTGTGTCCAAAATAACGTGAAAATAGGCGTACGCAAGGATTCTACAGTTGAAAGTTGAAAGTATCCCAACAGAGTTAGCTTTGGGAAAACATATGAGTAAATATAAGTATTCAGCAAAAAACATGCTTTATGAATGATGATGAATTAAAAGAATTGTTCCTCCCCAAGGGCACAAGTTCTTTCCCATTCTTGGCCTTCTTGAAATCTTTGCCTCCCATGAAATGTTAGTGTCTCCTGAGGTAAAATTCTGTTAATGTCCTCAAGTGAGACCTAGCTATTATGTTTCTCCTCTTTTCATACTGAGGATCAGGATAAAAACTAAAATGTCAAAGTTGGCTGTGAAGTTCACTTAGTTATTAGGCTTTTAGGTTGAAACTTTCAAGGCATGATGAGGAGGATGTTTAACTGATATAAAGGCAATACTTACATACAACTACACTTTAAAAAAATGTTTGAGATTCGACAAAAATTTTTGTTATGTTTATCAGCAAAAATCACACAAGGGTTCTCGGTATTAGTTAGAAAAACATTAGATTCAGAGGGTAAAATATGTTGAGAATTGGTATTTTTAAGAATAGGATAGCAGCTTCAAAAAGTTTTCTAATTAAGGAAAATCACAAAACAAATGTATTACGAAACAACATCGCCAATAAGAGTTTTATGCAAAATAACGTTTATTGAAAATTTTTTGTGTAAGCACTTTCTAAACGTGTAAATTAAACTTTTTCAACTCATATCATGCCAAGTTTTATGCTCTCTTTTTTACTCAAAATGACAATTAGCTTCTTTTTTCTGTTGTAATTCTAACCTTTGGTTTGGATTGCTATATAACATACTAATTTAAATGTTACCTTAATCAAATTCAATATGATATTCTAAAAAATTTGATCTAGCATACAAATCCAAACAATATGGATTAATAAAACCTATTTTCGTTGGAAATTACATTTTTTCTGCTGAAAAATACATAAATCTTTGTAATTTCAAAAATTTGATGGACCCAAAACACAAATCAAAATTTCAACGAAAAAATTGACCGGTTTAAATTCCAGCAAAAAATTAGTTGGAAATCAAATTAATTTTTTAGAGTGTACTACCACTCCTACTGTCGCTACTCCTACTAATACTCCTACTGCTACTAATTAGGCTATTATAGTGTTATGGTGGTATAAAGGTATTACGGTGAAAGTTTCAGGGAATATTGATAAAACAGATTGAACTAAATCAAAACACACTATTTTCATGCAAGCTGTCAAAGAAACCTATCAGTAATACCACAAGACCGATGTCGTGTATTTAATTGAAAATTTATGGGATATGTTGAGGGGGAGGTTTGACTTACGAAAGAGCACTATGTACATGCTGCAACTGCTTCTTCTGCTGATACTGCTAGTGCTGTTGCTACTACTGTTATTGCTATTACGAATACCAACTCTTCTACTACTACTGTCAGCGTCTCCTGATCTTGTACATGACCTCCTTGTACCCTCTCCCCCATTCAGGAGCCCTGTATATGTGTGAACGATATTCCCTTTTAATAGTTATATTAATCAATAGAAAAAGTGTACTGAACTACAGAGTAAAGCATTGTTTAAAAAAAACCCTACAAAGAGGTGAAATAAATTAATGGAAAAACCAGACAGAGTATATTTCTTTAGATGCATCCCTTTTCCCGCCAAAAGATCAAAAAATGCTATCCAAGACAACTACAGTGTCCCTATTATTCCAATGATAACGTGAAAGTCCTACTACAGAATCGATCTATTGATTTCAAAAAGCTTCCAAATTCTGCAAAATAAAAATAAACATGACAAATACTAAAAAAAGAAAGGATAAGGAACTCATTTTTATAAATGACAACATCTTGTAACAATAATCTTAATAAAAAAATAAAAAAAATATGCAAAACAGCTGCTTCCTCACTTATGTTGAAACCTAAGTTAAACGAATTATAATGGTCAAACAGTAAGAATTGTGGAGGTACGGCTATTAATTTTTTTTGTATGATGGTACAAGGTACTATCATACGATATTAAATATTAATTCAAGCTGATAGTAAAAATACTTTATATGATAGTAAAAATTTATTCAAGCTGAATTCAATGAACAAAAAATCATTTATCTATACGAAAGTTAATTGCTTCAAAGGAATAGTTCCCGAATGTCCATGCTTCTTGGAGCTCTACCATCAACTATTTCTGGCAGAAGTGCTTCAAAGAAGAATCTTTCTAGCTTTGGTAGCATTTTCTGTTACCAAAACTCCTTGTCACGAACTATTCGCTCCGTATATATTGAACCTTTACCAAAATATAACACAGAATATGCAATTTCGATGTCTGAGCACTCAAGTTGCATCTGAATCTGGTAATAATAATTGTGGTTTCTCTTTAGTCTCATTTCACTGCTGTGAATGATTTCAATACAACTGGACTTTTGTGATTCCAACCATTCAGTGATCCACAGCTCTTTGGCTGTTATGGGACATTTAACCTCTATTATGGCTTTTTCACCAGATGGGAACAGTACTATACCGTCAGGACTAGCAGCCAAAAATGTAAAACTTTTGTGGATATATAAGCCAGCAGGACTAATTTTGCAGTCAAACTTTATTTCAAAAGACGACTTTGCCTTCGGTTCATGGATATGACCGTATTCCATTGCTTTAATTCTGTATTGTTTGGGATACAGAAGCTGTTTCACTACTGGAGCTACTGTCTAAACACGCCGCTTGCAAATAAGCCCTGTTACTGAAGAAGAAATTATATTTTTCTCTGCAGCTGCCAACTGTTGTCGATACAGAGTCCCTGAAGGCATGTGGCTAATTCAATCTTGCAAACCTCTGACTCGGAACACTGTAAGCGCTGCAAAACAGCCACTTTTGCATTTTCAAAAGATTCTGCGTCAAGATCTGGAGCAATTGCGTTGGGACCATAGTTTTTATCTCCTCGGCTAGCTATCTTTCCTGAAACACTGCCAAATAGGCACTTTTTGGCTTTGCATTTTTTTTCCCTTAAGCTAGCCATAATTCTTTTACGTGTAAGTTTTTTCAATTGACAAGTTGGGGTTGCTGCTATGCTTTTCCTAAAAATTTCTTGGCGACCTAAATGCCCCTTTGCATACCGTATTCCTGCAGCAGTAACACGGGTGTTATAACGTCCCCTTTTGCTTACCATTATATTTTTTCCGCCTATAAACCTAGCAACAATGGACATAAAATACTCGGCCAAATTACTTCTGCCGTTTCCGATCAGTAAGCGAGCTTGTCTACTGAGGGTGTCAAACGCTTAATATATATGGCTAATGAACGCACTGCTTGGGATTTTCTCAGTTTCTAGTTCCACGATTTTTCCAGATAACTGACACAAAGATGGACACTGTCTGTGGTCCCCACGAAAAAAATGTAAAGGAATTGCGTTTAACCCTTTAATAAGATCTTTTGACAACATGGCATGCGTAGTGGTTCGCACAATTGCTTTTCTTGCAAAATCGCACAATTTCTTTATTACTGGACCGCTGAGAAATTTTCTACATTCTGTGCTTTCTTTGCATTTGTTATAAAGCCTCTTTTTCAAACACTTACAAGCATGATTGGCGCATTCAATTTGTTCCACTATCCTACCATATGAAAACTTTGTAATGATTTCTGAATGGTTGCTTGAATCACCATTGGCTTTAAACTTTGTATATCTTAGTTTATGCATAGCTGGTGCAACACGAAAGGCCTCTACCAGTATATCTGATTCTATCGCAGTGCTAGAACCACTCTAATTCATAAAACATCTATGTTCAGCAACAAAAGTAGATTCTTGTTGTCGATTTGCCATGCATATGCAGCAATACTTGTTTCTAATTACTACATGAAGGAGTCTTTTTGAATAGAATCCAATTACAACACCACAACCAGATAATGTAGTGTATCTATTACCATAACCTCGTGTGCACCAACTTCCATCAACTATAACACACGTATCGACTATTCTGTTGGAGTCAATCTTTCCGTCAGCCTTCAATGCCATTCAGCGCTCTATTTTACCGTTTTCTATAATCGTGAAGGATTTTCTCTAAGGACTCCCCGATAATGCTTTCGTACTTTGTAAATGTTTTTTGCGATGGGCAATTAATTCCAATTGTCGAAAAAAGTTCTAGAATCTGGGCATGAGTCATGCTGGCGTTTATAGCAGCAACTAAAACTCCTTTGTTGATATTTCTAGACACCGTTTCTTTTTGTTGCCTCTTTTCGTCCATATCTCTAATTTACCAGTCGATTTTTTTCCATTTCAGGCTGAGCGGGCGTTTATTTGACAATTATGTTTTTTACTCTTGTTTTATGTTTCTGCTGCTAGCTTTCGTATCCTTTTGTAATTTCACTGAAATCTCAGTATGAAGCGTAGCTCCTTCTTGGCAAGATTCACATTTGAAGATAAAGCGGGAGCGCAAACCAACAATGTACTCTCTGTCGAACATCATGTTTGAAATAAGATTGAAGTCTTGACACCTACAATAAAAAAACAAATCATCGGTACAAGCTCCTGTAAATTACAAGTGCCCAAGCATTCTATAGCTGATAATCATCCCAACCAAGTAAGCTATGGGAAAAGTTTGTGTAAATATTTACATTCAACGGAAAACACGTTTTACGAATGATTATGATTTAGAATCATTGTTTCCCTCCACGAGTGCCTATCATTCCCCTATTTCTGTTTTTATCGGAGTCTCTGCCTCCCCCGATACATTACCCTGTCCTGCGGTAGATTTCTATACCCGTATTTGAGTGGAACCTAGCTATTTTTTTCACCCACTTTTATACGAAGGGCGAGGAAGATTCCCCGGAAAAAAATCGAGAAAAATATCCCCCCCGTCCCGCTGTTGGTTGGTTTCCAATTGCTTTCGACTTATAAAAAGACTTGAAATCTCAATTTTTGATCGAATGAGCACCCTCCAAAGTTTCTACGACCATGAAGTGGAGGTGGGGATGATGAAGGGGCAGTCCCCTTCCTATAAGGAAGAAATTCTGCTCATTTAGGGGTTTGATATTACTCTTTACTTTTATAATAACAGAGTAGACGGAGGTATCCCCAGAAATGAAGAGAGATTAAATATCAGTTTCATATTTTTGATGTGAAAGTTTTTTTTGGGAGGGGGGAGGGGGCAAACCCCGCCCCTAGGGATTATACATCAATCTCTACCCCCCTCCCCTTGTCTCGTTCTTAGAACTAATTATGTATTTATCTGAAGGCTCAATGAGAGTTGGGAAATTTTGGCATCAGAAAACATCCTTTGAGGCATGCCCCTCCATCCCTAACTAGCCAAAATATTTTTAAGGTCCAATTTCAAATTTCAACACAAATTTCACCGTCTTATGTGAATTCTCTGTTGTAAGGTCATACAATATCATCTCCCCCGACTTCTGATAAATAAAAGATTTATTTAACCTAGATTTAATACACTTTCAAGCTTGTTTTGACTAGCGACCTAATGAAAAAATCGAAAAAATTGTAAGTTCCAGGGCTATTCCTACGTAATATTGTTTGTGTGTCTTTTAAATTCTGAAAAAAAAGATGTTTTTTGTTTTAATTTTCCCTCTCTGTTCATTTTTAGCTATGTTTGATGAAAAGGCTATCATTTGAGTGAAATTTAAAGGAGAGAAATCTGTCAGAAAAAATGGTATACGAATTATTGGTGGTTCCAACCCTCCAGCGCTCCTTGTCACTTTGATCTAGAAAAGTTCACTAGAAAAATCCATCAAAATGTATCTATAAACCAACTTTACGAATCTTCGACCAGTCATACAGTATTTCTTTTCAACTCCCCGCAAAAAAAAAGACAAAAAAAAGACAAAAAAAAGACAAAAAAAAAAAAAAAAAAGCTATGCATTAGAACATATGTAGCAAAACTAAGTGACGGAAACTGTGAGCAAAGATGTTCATAAGATTTTTTTGTACTTATAAGCAAGAACGTATCTAGTATTTCTGTGTGGAGGTGGGAGGTAACAAAAACTTAAAAAAATATACCAAAAAATTTTTTTCTGCATTTTTGCTACAATTTTTTTTTTTTAAAGTGATATGAATTGAAGAAACTAAATTCGCTACTCTTATTTTTAGAACTATCTGTTGAACTTTACGACAAAAAGTCAACGACCTGAACTGTTTCTCATAATAATAATGAAAATTATGGCATATAAACCTAGTTTTGTAGCTTCAACCCCCCCCCTCCCCCACAGACCCGCATTAATTTTACTTCCCCGTCAAAATATTATGTGAAGCTATGCATATTCCGGTAAAATATTATATAAAACAATACATTAAAATATATAAGGCAAAAGAAAGAAAAACTATTTGGAATAAATCGTTAATATCACTTAGCAGAAGGTCATGAATCAAGGTCTATTTTTTTTAAAATTTAAACCACAAAATAAAAGGAATGAAAGTTGCATGCCTAAAAAAAGTGTTATTTGTAAGGAGGCTGCAATCCCCTACCCCTCTTCTTACAACAAATAATATTTTACTTCCAATCTTTATCCCTTATTATCAAAAGAAATTTCTACTATGACTAAGTTGGATAGATATTAAAGAGTTATAAGATTTGAAGCTTCAGCAACCTCCCCTCCCCCCTCCTTTTTTTAATATTTTTTGTTTAAAGATTATAGAGTGTTATGTATCTTCCGTTAAAATATTATTTAAAACTAAGAGCTAATACAAATAAAGCAAAAGTAAAAAAAAAACTACATTCCATAAAAAGTTATTAGGGACTTCATTTCACTGTACGATAACAGGTCCATCCCTGGCTCTTCCAGTGAGTAAGTAGAAGGTCATAGATCAAAGTCCATTTTTTAAGATTTAAGCTACAGATTAGAATGAATTATAGTTGTATGCCTAGAAATTGCGCTATTTGTAAGGGGTCTACAATACTTTGCCTTTCTCCTTGCGATATATAATTTGTATCTTCCTTGATTTATCCTGCATTTCTACACATTTTTTCTACTAGAGACAAAGTGCGATAATAACTGAAGGGCATAAGTCACATGCTTTTTCTTAAGGCACATTCAGTGTGTTTTAATTTGAAAGTCTCTAGGTGAATAGAATTAAAAAAGAAAGAAAACCATTAAATAAACTTAAACAGAAAATGTGTATTTGCCCTCTCCTCCGTTGCCCGTGTTGGTTTGTTTATCAGTCTGAATCTATTAATTCATCCGAACAACTTCCTAAGAGAAGTATGAGAATTCGGATCTAAGCCCCTAAAAGCACACAAACCTATAATAAGTCTAAGGTCTTTGAGAGGTTCATGGTAAAAATTAATCAAGTGGTACTTACATATGTTTGATTACCAATTCTTCGTAGCTCTTTAGAAAATATGGCACATTAACCATCCAGGGAGAATTTTTTAAAATATCCGATTCTAAATTGCGACCCGCAGTTACAACTTTCAGTCTTGGGATTTCTGCTGCAGGCTCTTCTTGAAGAGATGTTTCGTTCAAGTCGAGTAAATGTTTTGGAGGTCGTGGTCTTCCAAGCTTTTTGTATATTTGCTTTAGTTTTTCCCTGTGCTTCTGTACAGTATCCAAGCCAATGCCTCTTTTATTACGCTTCTTTACTATCTTTCACAAAGCACTTTTGTGAACTAACAAGGCCAAGTTCTTTAATTGCCTTTCTCTTCTTTCAAAATCTTTGACCGCAACCTAATTTGACGGAGCATTCCTATTTGCATAATATGTTGAAACATTCAGCTTTGATGTCAGTCGATACAAGTTGAAACCCTGAACGTTTATCACCGGAAAACCGGTAATTATGCCTGCCTATTGAAACTAAATATGCAACAGTTCAGGAGTTACTAATATAAAACTGATGGTAACAACTTTTAAATAAACTGATAAAAATGTCTTTTTTGAACTAATTAGGAAAAAACTTTAAAGTCAAGTGGTTCCTTTCAAAATCCTCTACAAGTCCGTGTTAAATTTATTAAACTTGTATTTACCGTTTCCTCATACAAGTCGAAATGGAATTTGCACGAAAAAGTCTAATTTAGAAAGCCAAGTAAAAAATATTAAAAAAATAGCAAACTCAGATTATATTGCTAGATCAGGGGAACAGATAGGAACCAGAATCGATACCTTAATGCGTCTGTTGTTGCCATACAAGCTAAAAATATTTAACATGGAAGAAATAGCCGGGATTGTTTCTATTCCGTCCCTCCTTAAGGCTAATTATACAATGTCATACTTTCTCTTTTTTGCATGAAATTAATTCAGTTTTATACAAAAGCTCAAATATAAATTATAGGTTAGTCAACCAGTCTATAGAACACAACAAAACATTTATAAATTTGAATATTTCAAACACTATATCTGGCATTTCTTTATACAGCCCTTGTTTGTCCCCATCTTGAGTTTGGCCTGTTGGTTGCCGTCCTGCACTTTAAGTGTGACATGGAGATAATTGAGAAGATCCAGCATAGAGCAAACAAGCTCCCTTTTGCCAAAACACAAATCTCCTACAAGCAACAACTAGAAAAGCTTGACCTGCCTACCCTAATCTACTGTAGAAAGAGAGGAGATATCATCCTTGCATTTAAGATGATGACCAGTGACACCACCAAGCCCGTTTTCAATCACAGTGAATACACCAGAAACATGAGGAAATCCCATAAAACTGCATCAAAAATTTAGCAGAAAGTGTGAGAAGTTCAACTTATTCATCAATTATGTTGAATGTCACTCAGCAAATCTACTATGTTGCCCAGATTAGTTGATAGCTTCAAGGTTGGTGTTGACCGTGATTGAAGTGGCAATTCATTGAAGACACAGTGGGACAAGCCAGCATCATTGAACAGGGTCTATTAGGTGCCACCCACCCCCTTTGGCCCCCAGCCAACAATACATCTAGTGATACCCAACAAGGAAACCAAAATGTCCTCTAGATATGAAAATACTGATGATCCATGCATGAATTGTAATATGAAGATTATCAAGTCAATGGTACCTGGCAACATAAAGATGTGATGTGCTGGAAGATGTGATGGTATTTGGGCACTATATGGGCCTTCACAAGGAAAACGGACACAAAATACCCATTTTTGACAGGTTAATTCAAGAGATGGCTATAGGCAAAGGCAAATCTCCCGCATTTGTATTGGGGGGAGGGGGGCAAGAGGGGTTCATATCCAGATAGTCAAAGGATATGGGATCCTTTGCCACCCCCAAATGATGCCCCTGGCTATAGAGTAATGCAATCCATAGTGTGGTTTTCATTGTGTATACAACATTTAAACTGTTGTTTTTTGGGGTTTAGGGGGGGGATCCTAGGTTAGGTTATATATTTAATATATGCTATGCTTTTTTTAACCCCCCCCCCCCTAATATGTAAATATATAGCCCAAATTTGTTTATAAAGTATTATATATTCATCCTATTTATTTTTATTTCCTTAGCATTAACAAAACTTGACTTTTTAGAAAAGCCCATATAATGCCCAAGTACCAATATGATTTAAGGTAATAAACTGGAGGGGATTATGAAAATGACGAGTTTAGAGGGTAGAAATTTCCCAAAGAAGCAATTATGATTGACTTTACCAAAGGTTGTTCAAAAGTATAAGAAGGGAATTAGGTCTCAATTAATTGAGAAAAGGAGACCTTGCAAATTTTTTTACTAACAAAAAAATATGAGTAAAATATAGATTAGTGGCTTCTGTTGATCTAAGAAAGCAATTAAGTAGGATATATAAAACTCAGCAATGGATCCAGAGCACTAATGATTCTCAGAAAGTAGCTACATACACATCTACTCCTTCTACATCAAAGGGAACTTATCTTTTCTAGCACTATACTATAAAAGTCAAATCTTAAGAAAAAGATCTGCTACTAAATTGCAGCACAAGTAAAAATTCTTGTGCCTCAAATGTTTGATAAATTCTGATTTATAAGGATTTTTATATTTATTTAATAAATTGTTGAAACAGATCCTTAATCAAAGTTCTATAGAAATAATGAAACTGGATGTATCTGTCAAAAGTTAGGCCTACTTAAAAAGAAACAACATAAAATCATGAAAACATCATTACAAGCCCTACAGGCTACTTACCTCCATCATTTATACAACCAATTCACTTTACATTACCAACACTCTCTCTCCCTAATGTGCAAATATATAGCCTATATTTTCAATACAATTTTTCAGTTTTTAATTTTTTTAATGTTTCTTCTTTGCTGTTTAATCAATTAAAAAAAGTATTGATTCATGGCAAAATCTATGGAAGAAAACTAATTTGAGCAATAAATTTGTACAATAAGGGAGGGGGGTGAAGTATTTTCAGGAATGATCTAGGCTATGCAAGTATTTTATAATTCTATTTACATTTAAAAAAAACAAAAGTCTAAATGGGAAATTGAAAACCCAAAAATTAGCATAAATTGTTATTTTGCTAAAATTTAAATAAGTAGGCTAGTGACTTAGGCTATCATATATGCAGTCCTTGAAAAGAGATGTTAGCTTGGCAATACCTTCCTGGATACATTTCATACCTCAGATCCTGAAAGTCTTATTCACCTAGCTCAACTACTTCCCAAGACACCAATAAGCCTCTCAATAAGAACTTAACCAGAAGTTTACTTATAAATCCTTCTAGCATTAACTGACTGCCAAAAAATCAACTTTCTGTCTAAATTTTTTCTATGTGACTTAAGAATATTAAGGTCGATAAGATTGACGAAGGCAATTTAAGGGCGGTTTTTGCGACTTTGAAAATCGATGTGGAATCACTTTCCATGTGTTATCACGGATGAAGACGGGTAGGAATAACTCGCCCGTAGTCGCGAAAACCGACTGGAAACACTTTTTGCTTTTTCGGGAAGCGATTCCAGACGAATCGTGGAAAGTGAAGTTGGAAACCATGTTCCTGGCGTAATTTTTAAACAGATTGAAGTATTTGTCAAATGGATATAATTTTAGAAAAATGCATTGGCATAAATGAAAAGGGCCAGTTCCTCTTCCAAACTACAAGTAAGCTAGAAAGGTTATAATTTTTATCTACAGGATGTTAATATGCAGTTGGACCTTGAACTTTAGTTAACCTTAGTTGAACTACAATCAACTTCATGTATGTTCTCCTATGTGGTCACTCCTTAAACTCCTATTGGTTTTCTTTAGTTGACTTTCTGTAACTGCTTTTGTATGATAGAGTTTGTGTGAGGTCATGTTTGAAGGATGTTATTATCTTTTGAAAGGTAAATGCCTTAAGCTATGGTAAATAATGAAAAGAAGGGGAAAGGTGCACCCCAGATAAAAAAAAGCTGCTAAAATTTTCGTTTAGCTACTGTTTGTTTTCTTGGAAAGGGGCTAGGTTAGGAAAAGGAGATTTTCAAGGATTGATCTATAGACTTAAGTATGCCCTTGGAAGGTAGGCTATTTTAGGAACCTACCTCTGCTCCTTCTCCGTCTTGATGTTAGCCTACTGACCTTTGATGATCTTTAAAAATCTTTGCTTTATAAAAGTGAATATAAAATTCTAGTTTAGCTACTTTTTGCTATCTTGGAAAGAGGTTAGGCTAGAAAAATGTTACAGTAATGAATCCAGGGCCAAAAATATGCTCTGGGAAGGTGTTGCCAAGCTTCTATGTTAGCCAACTTCTGATTTCTAAGTCTTAGAAATTTGCCCAATTGACAGGTAGGCTATGACTACTTGAACTATTGAAATTTTTTGACAAAACAGCATTTTACCTTAATTTTCACTTATCAGTTTCTTTTTCTCTAGTTTTAGTTCTCAAAATTCAATTCCTGTTATTTGAGTAGAATTTTAAGCCAAATCAGTGGGGTTTTTTTCTAAATTAAGAAAATTTAGCTTCCTGTATATAGAAAATTCAACGCTAGGAGCGTTTTATAATCAAAACATCCAAGAAAAGCAGGTTTCCTGAATCTTCTAGTTCCATTGTGAATTGGAGATTTGAATCAAAAGAGTTTAAATATAACAAAAACTCCTCAAGAGAGTCCTGTCCGTGTTCCCAAACAGAAAGGATATCATCAGTGAAACAAAACCAGAGGGAGTGTTTTAAGTGGAACTATTTAAAGCAGATTGTTCTATGAAAATCCATGTAAAACTTGCCAAATAAGGAGATAAAACATTGCCCATGGATAGGCCCATGATTTGAAGGAAAAATTTGTCTCGGAACTTAAAATACAAAGAAAACCTGTTGCAAAGACAAAGAAGCGTCATTATTATGTCAATATCCAAAGTTTTGTAATCCAACCAAGCAAAATTTTCCTCCAATTTTCTTTGTAAGACCTGCTCACATTTATGGACATTGCATGAAGTGTACATAGAAACTGTATTGACACTAGATAAGATAGTTTTCTCTGTTGTACTTCAAAATTTTAATTTCTCAACAAGATCAATTGAATTTTTTATGTAAGATTTCTGTGTGCTTAAACGAGGCTTATAGTGGCCAAGAACTTTCCTACACCTGTAGCTGGAGAACTATAATATGCTACAGTAGGACGTAATTGAATATCTTTCTTATGGATTTTAGGAAGACCATAAAACTTTGGGGCTGAACATCCTTTGGGGTAGACCTACTAAGAGGCAAAATTGTAAAGAGCATTCTTGATTACAGGCCATCTTTGTCGCTTTCAACTCAGTCAAAAGAAGAAATTAAAATTCTCTGAAACTTAAAAAAAGATAAAAACACAGTAATTACAAGAGCAGACAAAGGTAACATAGTAGTAATTATGAATTCTGCAGATTATGAAATGAAAACAAATACCCTTTTAATGGATAAAAATACTTACAAAGAAACAATAAGTGATTCCACAGACAAATACACACATCAGTTGAGAAAAGAATTAGGAACTTTAAAAGACAGTAGACTAATTACCCCTCAAATGTACAAAAAATTCTGCCCCGAAGGATGTTCAGCCCCAAAGTTTCATGGTATGCCTAAAATCCATAAGAAAGATATTCCATTACGTCCTATTGTAGCTTGTTACAGGTAGGGTATGACTTAATTTTCAGTTATCAGTTACTTTTTCTCTAGTTTTAGTTCTGAAAATTTAATTTCTGTTATTTGAGTAGAATTTTAAGCCAAATCAGTGGTTTTTTTTCTAAAATTAGGAAATCTATTTGCAGATAATCTATTTGCAGATTTTTGCAACCTTATAAATTGGGATTGAGCAAAGTTGTGAAGCTGACAACATCTTTCATATACTTCATATAAGCAGAAGATCTGTTTTGCAAGGTTTCACCTTCATAACAATTAGATTTTTAAACATCATCAAAGGTCACTGCCCTCTAGAGGGAGAAGGAGTGGAGGTACTTCAAAATACCATCCTGGAGCCTACTTTAGTCTGTAGACCTATCCCTAAAAGCTTAATTTTCCTAACCTGACCCCTTTCCAAGATAGTAAAAGTAGTTAAACTAGAATTTTACCAAAAGTGAAACCTTGTAAAATTTTTCTTGTGCTTAAATAAAGTACAAGAAAACTGTTTTCAGCTTCAAAACTTTGCTCAAACCCAATTTATGAGGGTTCAAAGATTTGCAAATATATCTCCTAAATTTAGAAGAAAGAAAAACATTGCTAGCCTATGGATTAAAATTCTATTTAATTAACAGGGATTGCATTTTTAAGAGTCAAACCAGAGAAAAATAAACCAAAAACTGGAAATCAAGGGAAAATGTTGTTATGTCAGAATTCCAATTGGTAATGGACCTGTCAAGTAGGCAAATTTCTAAGACTTGGAAATCAGAGGGGGGTTAATATTGAAGCTTGGTAATAACTTCTCTGAGCATATTTTTGGCCATGGATTCATTACTGAAAGTTTCATTTTTATAACCTAGCCCCTCTCCAAGATAGCAAAATGTAGCTAAACTAGAATTTTACTGGGTCTGAATACTCTTTCACAGAATGCTAAGCTACTCTAGTAGCCTAGGAATTACCAGTGCAGAATTACTCCTTCTTTGAAAGAAACACAATACAAACTTTAAAGTTACTTAAAAAAACCTTATATAAGTCCTTGAAGACTTAACTTTACTTTGCCCCCACAAAAATGGTCTAGTGAAAAAATTCTTCATATAAAGGTGATTAAGGTGTGATATCTATTATGTTGGTTTGTCAAATAGGCCAGTAGAAGTTTATGGCTGATATTTTTTGGGTACTGGTGCATTATATATAATACACGAAAGAAGTCAAGTTTGGTTAATACTAATGAAATAAAATAGGATGAAAATATAATAGTTTAGAAACAAATTTGGGCTATATATTCGCACATTAGGCAATGGGGTGGTGGGTAAAGCATAGCATATATTAAATACTTAACATAACCTAGGTACCTTCCCCCTCCCCTCTAACCCCCCAAAACAACAGTTTAAATATTGTAAACACAATAAGAAATCACACTTTGCAATCCATTATCTCTTGCAAATACCCATTTGATGGGTTTCCATTTGTATTTCCTTGTGCAATCTATAGCGCTGTGTTATATATAATGCACCAGTACCTTCTCTTTCAGAAAATCTGAAAAACAGCCAGAGGCCCATATAAGTAGTGAAATAGTGAAGTGAAAAGGACACAGTTGAGATCACCATATGTAATTTTGGTGCCATTTCTAGAATGGAGAGCTTGAGAAGCACAAAAAGCCCCATTTTAACATATGTGCTCTGAAACATTAATAGTCAGTTTCTAATCCTCCTTCTTGTATGATCCCCTTCCCTGTCTAGTAAAAAGGTGATATTTGAAAGAAAAAATGTCTATTGAAAAAAAAATCATTTAAGTTTGATTAAGGAATAGTAACTTAACTGACAAAATTAACTAGACAGATAATTGATTTGTGCTTTTGAAAAGAGCTTGAAATGCAGGTGGCTATTGCTAAAGTTGCATTAGGCAACAAAATGGGACTTCGTCTGAAGTGAAAACAAAGAACATTGTTTTCCAATACAACTATTTGCTGGAAGAAATTTAATTTTTGTATGTTATTTTCATTAAAATAATTGAATTTTTTGTCTGTAAATTGTCAAATATGCTTGTGATGAAACATCCACTAATTTTAAAGACCACACTGCCTATCCATAACAATTTATCCCTATTTGAACTTTTATTTACCCACCAAACTTTTTATCAATGTGACAAAGTCATATAAGGCCTATATCTCATCTGATGGTTTGTTATATGATTTTTTTTATCACTAGTACAATCACTATCACTGGGCTATCACTAGTCCAAATTGGCTAAATTTCTACTTCAGAGTTAAATTTAAAAAACAGCAAGTTTAATATACTAAGATTGGTTAGAAATAAAAATTTTAGGGAAGCAGGAATTTATTGCCTATTTTTTTTAGAGAGATACTCTTATTGAACTCTAGAGTTTCATCGCCTAAGTTAGACAAAGATTTATGTAAGGTTTATTGTATATATAAAAAAAAGAATTAAAAAAAGACAAAGCTTTTTGTTTGAAAACAATGAATGAAGTTGAAATTTGGAATAAACAATATGCCCAATATGTGTCACCCTTGGGACTTATTGAGTTATTTTTTATATGGTAGAACTTTGATTTAGGAATTGGCAAAAAATTTTATTTTATTTTTATTTTTTGTGCTCTATGTTTATTGACAGTATTGCATATATTAGATTTCTTAATGCACTATTATAAAAAATACCCAAATTGTTAGATTCTTTCTAGCCCTTTTAATTTTTCCTACAATGTCAGGACATTAGACTTCAATATTTACAAAGACCACACTCAGTACCAATGACCATTGTTTACTTGATAATGAACCTTTGTCTAAAGATTTTATCAATTTTACAGAAACAAGGAAACCAAAAATATTTGCATATATTACTGCTTTGGATAAAATAAGAGCATCAATTAATGTGTAATGAAGTTTTGTTTTGTATAAATATCAATGTTATTATTGTATTATTTCAGTTAACCTGCTGATGACATGTGACCAAAACATTCAGGAACTATTTTGTTGTGGTTAATTGTTTAATAAAAAGAATTTTCCCTATTGAACTGTTATTTGTAGACATAGAATAAAAAAAACGGTGGTGATAGTGTTTTTTTTTCCTGGATTCTTTCCTGGTGCCAGGTACTTACAAGTATCTGATATGCTGCTATTCTTTTACCTCATTCCAGAATCTGTAGATTTTAATTGTCAACACCTAGACACTATTAAAACTTATATTAGTATAATATCCTAGCTTTTAGCAAGAGAGGGCTAGCTTTTTGAGATGTGGAAAATCTGATATATGAAACTGCATTTGGACCGTTGATGTCATTATATCCAGTCATATGTGGGATTGGGTTTGCAACAGTTTCCATTTTCAAACTCTGAGGCATATAAATCTGCTCACTTTTTTGTGAGTATCAATCTTTCAGATTACTTTGTATGTAACCTGGTGCAATTGCAAATCAGCTCCTAACGTATTTTATTTTCAGATGGTGCTGTATGGGCATTGTACTAAAATGAACTACCAGACAGTTGGAGAGATTATTTGAAAGACAAGGGAGTTATTGTGGTGGTTGAACCGCTTTCATCCACAGAATCAGGTTCCATCTAATTGAGTTCTGCAGAATCACCCTCAGCAGAATTGGGGGCAAAAGAACCACCGTCTCTTCCTGCAGAAATGATTTGGATTGGTACTAGAAATAAGTCTGCAGCAGACACAGACAAAAAGGCAAGAAAGCTGCTTCTGTCTATTGTAAAAAGAGACAGTGTCCAGTCACGACTGAGAGATAAAGTTACAAAAAAAGTGTATTTTATGATGGATATAGCAAAAGAAATGAAAGAAAATGGGTTTTGTTTGCCTGAATCTATCAAGGAATCTGCAGAGAGATGCAGAAAGCAGTACAATTCGTTGAAGCAGACTAATTTGAAAGTTGAGAAAAATTCCAAAGAAACAAGAGCTGACTCTAAGAAAAATCCAGCACATTTTGAAGATGTCTATGACATTGAGAAAGACAAGGATTCATATCTACCAAAGTATGTTTTAGATGACATTGATGATCCAAAATCTTCAGATGAGATTCTAAGTGAACAAGAGACAGAATTCGAATTTTCAAAATTTGATTTGAAGACTGCAAACAAGAAAAAAAATGGAAAAAGTTCGGTTGAAAACACCAGCAACAAAAAAGAAGTTGTGATTGAAATTGTGATGGAGATAAAAAACTTTTCAAAAAAGTGCAGTGAAGAGGAGAAAATATTGCAAGACCTGATTCTTCAGCAAGCAAAAGAAAAGGCATGAAGAAGTTCTAGAAGTGTCAAGAGATATTGCCAAGTCTATGCAACAACTTGTTCAAAATATGAAAAAAAGGCATGGTGATGATTGATTTACAAAGCTGATTGTAATATGCATTTTGTGTTAATTTTTTTTTTGCCATTCTGTACCGGGAGCAAAATGCGATATATTTAAAATACAAGATTCTTTCCTTCTAAAGATGATTCGGACAGAAATTAAACGTCCCCTAATTGAGTTCAAATACCGCTTCCAAGAGTCTAAATTCTTAATCAGCAAAAAGATAAATTGCATTCTGGCTTCACTCAAACAACGACGCTAGTCGTTCGAAT
The DNA here is from genome assembly GCF_049724085.1 of Artemia sp. Qi Xiang Cuo. Classification (NCBI taxonomy): domain Eukaryota; kingdom Metazoa; phylum Arthropoda; class Branchiopoda; order Anostraca; family Artemiidae; genus Artemia; species Artemia sp. Qi Xiang Cuo. Next base: position 208,733 of record NC_142812.1, read on the forward strand.
TTCGCTAAGATAATTAGTAACAAAAAAAATGCTACGCACAATATTTCTAAGGAAGTTTAAATGGTAAGAGCCGTGTGAACGCTTAAATCATCAGAAATATTTAAAAGAATTTATTGGACGAAAGGTTCGCATCCTTGAACCACTCGGGCCAATTATGAGTCAGTTCTTACAGCGCAGGACTGAAGAGCTACCTATGATAGTGGGGTAGAAGTGCTTTTTGAAGATATTCGTAAATCAGAGTCAGGACCATTCAGACAGAATTCTTATATTCTTCCATCGTTGTCACCGTTATTGTCATTTAAAGTGGCCCATTGCTGTGCACCTAAGTATGTAAGTTCAATAAATCTATTGCCTTTTTATCTGTGTTTATTCCATTTTATATGTCTGTATTTAGCCTAAAGACAGGTAATTAGTTCGCAAAATCTCCAGGGTAATGCTCCCAGGGAATCGGATGTCCAGATAGCTCAAGAAAAAGAGGTCAAGTTTACGTGGTTGTACATTTGATTTTCACTCAATAATTGAGGGTGGCGTAGGCCTTGTTGACACAATCTTCAGCGCTATAAGCGGCGCTATCGGAGAAATTACAAGGTGTAACTTCACGACCGTTGGGCATAATATTGCCTTTGACGCGGTCAGTATTTAGTACCACATTTAGTATAGCCAACCAATTTTTCATCGCTACAAATATTAAATTTTTTCATCACTACAAATGGCACAGTTGGAAATCGGAAGAAAAATTGCGAACTAATTACGCTATAAACTTTGTAATTTGAATTTAATTATTAGAGAGATACGGACATATAAGTAAAGTGATTAGGCCTATAACCGCTAGGCTACGACAGGAAACCCCTTATATCTCATAGGAGATAATAGCCTCCCCCAAAATAGGTTAAGCGAAAAAATAAATTTATTTTGAATTGATTAAAAAAAATGGACGAACTTAATGACTTATTAATAGTGCAAAAGTTAGTCGCGAAAAATATAGAAATAGCGAAATCTATACCAGAGTACAATGGTCAATCAGATATTGACGAATTTAATATCCAATTGGCCCAGTTCGTACAACTAACAAAAGCAGACGTTGGAGTGTTAAAAGACTTGCTCCTACTACGATTAAAAGGCCAGGCCCTAACCTTTCTAAAACAGATTGAAGATACCATAGGCAATAACGGCAACTTGCCAATAAATACGGTTGATAACTTGTTCAAAGCATTTAAAGATAGGTTTATAGAAACCAGTTCCATAAATAAATTAAAACACGGAACAGTGAGCTTTGGCTTTTCACAGAATATAAGAGAATACCTTGATAATATGGGCATTTCTGTAGAGGCAAAATACGGAAGTGGTTCGGGCAACTGTATGAAAAAGTCATACTAAATACCTTTTTGCAAGGGCTACCCCCAAAACTATATAGAGTGGTAATATCCAAAAATATTCAGACGTTGGATCTTGCAGTTCAGGGGGTAGAGCGATTGATCGAAGTTGATACGATGGTCGCTAATCATAGTAATGCAAAAATAAATAGCCTAGGCGATTCAAACGCGAACCTAATCTTCAAGGGTGATCAGGCATCCCCCAATTTCTTTTGAAGGGATAACTCCCCAATACCACAAAGAAATAAAACTCAAGAAACCGCTAGGCAGAAAACACTACGTTTTCAGCCTATTAAACAATCGAATTACGGAAATAACCCTACAATAATAAGGTGCTATAATTGTAATCGTGTTGGCCATATCGCGAGAGAGTGCCGTTATTTCCCCAATCGCATACCAAGAATTACTGTTGGTAATACGCAAAATTACGGCAACCATTTGTTCGGAGGAACAAATTTTAGCACCAGTCGTGCAATAGGCTATAACCAGGGGGATTGTGCCAATCAGTTCCTTACAACACATACCAACCAAACTTGTATAGCCCTCCCCCCAACAGACAAATTAATTACCGATTTGAAAACCCAAATACTCCCCAAAACCAATATAATGCAACAATACCGTATAGAAATTGTGGAACTTTGACGATGGGAAGGGAAGATTTTACAAGTTAAGGGCACTGTATGTGACCAATACCACGCAACACTGACAAGAGGCATTCACATTAGCAGAAAAATATATGGTGAAGACCTACTAATATAAATCAATTACATATGCCAACGGAAGCTCATACGTCTCAATATCTATTACAGGCACTGACAAATGAAGTAAATCCTCAGGGAAACGTTTCAGGCCCCTCAGAAACAAAAATTGGACCCAGAGGGTGCCTGGAATATTTAATAGGTCCAAGACAATATTAGTGCCGTCCTGTAGTGATATTAATAACAAGTTACCTATATTGAATGATTTTTGTGTAGAAAATGTTTGTTTTAAGGCCTTGATTGACTCCGGTGCAACAATTAGTATCATAAACTTTTGCGTATTTAATATGTTGCCTATGCATATTAGGTGACAGAGGAACCCTAATAATCCAAATTTAATGAGTGTGACAGGCCATCAATTGAACGCAAAAGGTTCAATTTACCTAAACGTAAAAAGTGACAATAGAACCTTTATGACAAATTTTATAATATACGATAACTTTCCATATGAGGCTGTTATAGGCGCAAATTTTCTAAGGTCTAATAGAATACTATTAGACGTAGCAAATGAGAGGCTTGTCTACCCAGCTAAGGTAGGGGAAGAAATTTCTACCCTAAGAAATCGTAACAGAGGTTACAAAGACACCGTAACAGTAAACAGAATTTCTGGTGGTATAATGTCGCAGCATTTTGAACCTCATGTATCGCAAAGATATGGCATATTTCGAAATTTGTTCAATTACCCTGAGAGACATTGCAGAAATGAAGTAAATTTAAATAATAAAAGTATTGAATCAGCAAAAATTAAAATAGGAGAAGTGCGACAGTACAGGTCAAACGAAATCAAGAACATAGTGGAACTATGGAAGAACATAGTAAACCCCAACTTGACGCCACAACATGCCGCAAAGGCACAGCATAGCGCCATTATGAAACTAATAAACAATGAACATAAAGAGAAATATTACGGATACACGATAAAGAAAAGAAAAGTCCCTCCCAAAACGATGCAAAGAATTCAAATATCACAGATGATTGAGCCAGTGGTTCGCAAATCAGAAATATGGTTTGCGACCCCATCTGAAATACCCGAAAATCTGCTATGCGAGGAACAGATTATATCTTATGACAAAGGAGAAGGTTTTATTTGGGTAACTAATAATCACGAAAATGATAAAATTAAAAAGGGGACGTGTTTAGTTCAAATCCAGGTTTTAACGGAGAACGATTTAAATAGATGGGAAAATTCTAAAAGAAACCTAGTTAACGGTATTAAAACTTCAAATAACAAACATTCTTTAACTAAATCGCAATTTTTAAACAAATTTAATATGGATCATATTACGGACTTGGAACTTAAGAAAAAATTATGCTAATTATTATATAATGTTAAAGATGTTTTTTCTGCTTCTTAAGATGACATGGGGCTTATACCGTTTTATTAACATTAAATTTTAACGACTGGTAATTCCGTAGCGAAACAGTCATATCGTTTGCCATATAAACACAAAGAGTGGTTAAAAAATAAAATCAATGAATTAGAAAAAAATAAAATTATACGCCCAAGTATAAGTCCGTATAGTGCACCAGTGATCTTAGTACCAAAAAAGAATGGTGATCTTAGACTTGTAGCAGATTATAGAGCCCTCAACAAACAAGTAGTTAGCGATAAATTTCCTTTACCAAGAATAGATACAATTCTTGACTCAATTTCAAGCAAAAACAAAATTTTTACTTCTTTGGACCTTACCCAAGGCTACCACCAAGTGAAAATTGCCAAACAAGATGTCCATATAACTGCATTTTCAACATCTGAATGTGGTTCATATGAATACTTAAGGGTACCATTCGGACTGAAAACAAGTTCAAGCGCGCTATGTAGACCCCTATTGCACCTGTTAACAGGATTAAAGATTATAATTCATTTTGTTGATGATGTTATATGCGTGGGAGAAAACACTGAACAACACTTATATGAGAAGGTAATCTTCAGATATAAATCAGAAATTGATTAAGAACTAAACTAAATAATTAATTCTTAACAAAGCGAAGTAGTGAAGAGTAGTTGAAAAGAATAAGTTGAAGAATTTCAAGGGACAATATTAAATTAAGAAAATTAATTTAAGAGGGCCATGATCAAACAGGGAACAACCACGAATGAAAGATCTTAAGCCGAACCGGCCAGCCATGACAAAAACTCCACTGGCCACAGTCTCGTTTTTTTTTTTTTTTTTTTTTTTTTTTTTTTAGAGATTTTTCTCTTTGTTGGTTTTTTTAGGGAACAACCATAGCAACAGCAAGGCCGCATCCAGGGGGGGGATACCAGGTTTGAACCCCTGGAATTTTTGTTCGATCCGTAAAAAAACAGCAAATACATATAAACTAATTTTTGATGGTTTTGTAAATATTCTCAGTACCCCCCCCCCCCCAAAACAATTCTGGGCGCGCTCTTGAACCTTTTATTTGGTTAAATGGCTTTCTCGAAACTTGTTCAAATTTAATTTACGAACGTTTTTATTAGTAATAAATATACGTAACTTACGAATTAACTTACGTAACAAACTTCTAAATTCAAAGATTTTTAATACGTATATTAGGGGGTTCGCCCCTTAGTCAATACCTTGCTTTTTAAGCCAAAGTTCGAATTTTGTTCCAATTCTTTAAAAATGACCCCTTAATCACAAAGGCCGTTAATTAGAATAAATAGCGTTTATTAGAAGAAAAATTAGAAAAAACGTTAGCAACGTTAGCTAAGGTGTTCGAGAAGTTCAGGCAAGGCAATTTAAAATGCCGGCCTGAGAAAGTAAATTTATTTCAACCTAAAATTAAATTTTTAGGAGTAGTAGTAACCCAGGGAGAGATATCCCCAGACCCTGATAAAATAAAATGTGTTGAGAACCTCAAGCCCCCCCCCCAGAACTATGAAAGAATTAAGGGGAATTTTAGGTCTTACTGGCTACTTTAGAAAATTCGTACGCAATAACGCCCAAATTGCGAAACCCCTCACGGAATTAACTAAAGGGAACTCCCATAATGTTACCTGGTCCCAGGAAGCTCAAACGTCCCTAGACCGTCTCAAAAAGGCACTCACTTCTGAACCAATATTATCACTCCCTGATTTCAAAAACGGAAGATTTGTGGTTACAACCGATGCTAGTTCAAAAGGCATTGGCGCAATTCTTTCGCAAATAATCCCGGTAGAAAACCCTGATCATCTAGAGAGAACACCTAAAAAAAAACAAATAGAAAAAGTTAGATGCTATTCGAGTAAAACTTTATCAAAAGGTAAAAGCTGATATTCCACCTCAAACTCAGAATTATTATATATTATCCACCACTTGGACAAATTTAGACATTATTTAATTGGTAGAAAATTTATATTACGATGAGACCATAAAACCTTGCAGTACCTGCGCACATTTAAAAACCCCAAGGGCGTTCTAGCTAGATGGATTATGAAAATCCAAGACCTAGATTACGAATTTTAACATTTAAAAGGTAAACAAAATACAGCTTTTGACTTTTTGAGTAGATACCGAGAAAATATTCCGTCGGAAACTGAGGAAAATGAAGTTAACACTGTAAATGCTAAGAGCAAACATGGATGTAAGAAAAACAAAGTCAAACACACGGTAAAAGAAAATAAAATTAACTATTGTCCCTTGTCTTTGGAAAATATAAAAAGAAAGCAAAAAAAGGACGAAATGTGTGTAGCACAAATTGATTATTTTGTGAATGATGATGCGTTAACGGATAAATTCAAAACTCTTAGAAAAGAGATAGATAATTTTTACTATGACTGGATGAAGAAATACCGTGTAGAATTGTGACTGCTGAGACAACCAAACCTCGATAATACCTGTATTACCACAAAACTTAATAGTTCCTGCATTTGAATATTTTCATTCAGATACAGGTGGAGATTTAGGGGTAATGAAAACATTCCATAAATTGAAACAATATTTTTACATGCTGTCTGCACCGACAAAACTTAAAGAATTTATAAGTACATGCGAAGCATGTAACTTAAGAAAAATCCCCCCAGCTTACCCTAATCCTCCAATGGCAAGGATCCCGGTAGCAAAGCCCTTCGATATTATCTCATTTGACCTATATGGAACAAGCACTGAGGAAGACAGAGGGAAAAGAATAGCGCATACTTTGGAATTCTTAGCGAAAAACGTTTCGAATACAAAATCGATACAAAACCCTAAACTACTGACTACAGGGAAAGGAAAACCTTACAACGAAAATTACGCGACGAAAGACGAACAACCATTACCCAATCTAAATGAGAAAAGTGCATAAAAAATTTCAACTCACCAAGCCTACTTAATACTATATAGACAAAGATTACAAGCCCTATTGGAATTATTCAACACGGAAATACAAAAATTAAAAAAAAGTACCACGAAGATTTTTGAAGTATTCTTTCGAAGAAATAAATACTGTAGGTCTACAGGCCTAATTCCCATCATCGGAGAACTCGCCTCTCGCCTTTTCGGTTTAAAAACAGAAGAAGACCTAAACAGCCTGAGGGAAATCGTAAGGGAGTTGAAAAATTCCATGAATGTAACATTTCATGTGCAGGATATATAAGCCAGGGTAGCAAATTACCAGAGATATGAAAACGATATGATATCCAACAGAATCTAAAAATATATAGACGGAATGAATTATTTATGGAATGAAGTGGACCGCGTGGTAATAGACGCGAGCTTAACCATGGTTTCACTCGATACAATTACCATGTCACTACTAAATTTGGCGACAGACGTCAGCAAGTTCCAGTTTGCACTATTTGCCCTCACGGGAGGAACTTTGTCCTACGACCTAGTAGATCCTTCTAGCCTAAAAAATATGTTAGACAAAATAAAAACGCACCTAACGTTTGGTTTACATTTGCCCGTAGAGCCAGAAGTATCAAATTTATTCCATTACTATACTAAATTAAAAGTCCAGGTCACGGGTATAAATGAACAGCTATTTGTAGTAGTAACAATTCCATTGATAAATCAACAATCCGTTTACTACCTGTACATACTTTCGACCTTCCCGGCTAACATAAAGAAGACGAATTCATTTATGACTATCACGCCTGAAGCGGAGTATTTGCTTATTGATCAAGATAGACGAAAATATGCCCTAGCCAATCCACAAGACTTAAGAGCGCGTACCGTTCAAAAACTTAGTATGCCAACTTACGTTACCTATTTATAATGTCAAGTCTGGATCCTGTATGTTAGATATATTTTTGAAAGACACACAACAGGAAGAAACACCGAATTCATGCAAAGCCGTGATAGGAAGTACTAAGCGAGAAATATTCATAAACCTTAGAAATGACCTTTGGTTATTTTCAGTTCCAAGAGAAACTGTTGGAACTTTGTGTTGCTATACTAATACAGAAAGAATAGATCCAAGTTACAAAACAAAATTGATATTACAAAATGTGGGTACGATAACCATAAAACAAGGGTGTCAACTCGTAACTAAAGAGTCAACTATCTGAACGCCGTCAATTACCACGAGCACAAAGATAATAAGTCCCAAAATAACTTCAAGGCGATCAACCTGTCTTACACTATTCCCAATATAGAAAACGAGGAAATAAAAACCTCGATATGGTCAAAAATAAAGGGACAATAAGGCTTACAAAAATAAGAGAAGCATTAGATTCGCAGATTCCCCTATTTACAAATGAAGACCAAAGATTAACGTATATGGATAATAGATACGGATTGTTCTCGACCAATTCCTGGTGGAACATACTATTGGCCGTATGTTTCGTATTCGCGACTTCCCTGACCATAAGAACCCTATTGACTTGTAATTACAGAAAAATCCTAAGACTAATAAGACGAAAACCAAGAGAAGAACACGGGGAAACAGCTGAAATGCAGAGGTTAAACCCGAGCCCCATGAGAACGTCTAAGCCAAGAAATAGGGAAGACATTAGAAAACGAGTGGGTATAGAGGTCTTCACTCGTCCTTGTTATTTCTTGTTCCCTCATTGTAGTATCGTTTACGTAAAACTGTGTGGTTATGACGCTGCAACATGCGTTTCTTAAACAGCACGGACATGCGTGAAAAATGCATGCATGAAATTTGTTGTAAAATTAGAACTCAAAATTAACCACGTAGCATACACTCTGTTTAAATTATTATTTTAAATCGAATGTAAAATTAACTAAGGATTGAAAGAAGTTAAAATAAAGTGTATGTAGTAGTGTATATTAGAAAGTATAATAAGAGGCCATACTTAAAATTGAAAAGTAACTATGTTATAAAGTCTTTAGGCTATAACAACTTATATGAAATGTAGATGTATTGAATTTACCAAGGATAATTGTGTCGTTTTATTATAACCAATACGATGCAAATTTACTTTTCTGTAACAATATTAGTGTATTTACTTAACTCTGTCTCATACGTGGCTTATTTGTACTATGAGTATTTACTTCAAAGAACGTGTGATTCTGCCTCGTTATTTTTATTACAGGAAATGGATGGACACATTAGATATTGAGCATTACAATGAGTTCCCCAGTACAGATACAACCTAGTAGCATCTATTTTCATCATACCTCAACCAACGAAGAGTACACTCAAGGCAATTTTCATCCCAGCTTCGTCCACGAAAACAACAGTTACCTTTGATCATTGTTTCTTCGACCACAAAGCATATTACGTGTCAGGTAACATTATATTTGAATCTCAGTATCCAGTGCTTTATCGAACTATATAATCCCATAAATGCTGAGAACCTCATCGGTCAACACAAGATATAAATACATAGATATCAACTTGGATACCCGTTTTTGGACCACATAATCATTTGACAGCATAATAATGGTATTGGAAACAAAATTATACATAACGATATTTGAAGTTAAATGATATTTAAAGATATTTGAAAATATTTTAAGTTGAAGTTAAATACATTTTGAAGTTTATTTCTGAGAACCCCATTGATCAGTACAGGATAAATGATATTTAACGATATTTGAAGTTAAATGATATTTGAAGATGTTTGAAGTTGAAATTAAAGACAATATGTTAAAAGAGTCACTATAGTTGGATGTCAACCCGATCCAAATCCAAACTTAAATTACCCCGTGATTAGCCTGGGAATCACCGCGAAGGTTAATCGACGCAAGCCATGAGCTAACAATTTTATAAAAGGCACAAATGAACAATTTGACACGACAGTACATTCTCTATTTGCCGCAAAATATCCTAAAAATTATATGCTGAGAAGAAAATAAACGCACGCCCAGTGTTCAACCACTTGATGATAAAGCACACTATGAACTATCAAAGGAAAAGCAGGTAAGACAAAACCTTGATACCGTAAGCCAACAATGTCCTGCAGTTGGACCTGGCATTTAACATTTGAAAATTAGAGGAGGCTCATCATAAACAATCGTGCTTTAACTGTCCCATGAAGAAACCATATCGTAAGTGCTTTAAAGAATTTTGCCAAGACGAAAGGAGTGGAGGACAATAATTTACAACAGGAGGATTGAGTACACTAAGGACTTGAAGGTAATGAAATAGATGTGGATTTACATATGGTACTTCCTAATAACTTTGAGAACTCAAAAATTCAAATAGTAAAAGTGTTTTCATATTACAAATGAATATGGCAAACCCAATACCGTTTATTATAAATCATTTATTAATATACCACAAGATATTCATGTATACTTAGGGTGTAGTGTTATCGTGTTATTCATTTAACTTAACGTAGCTAGAATGCAGTATGCCATATTAACAGCAAAATCAAAAAAAACCCTTTAAGAATCGAAAAAAAAATCTTTTGTATAGTGGCTAGCCTAGGACTTTGAATGATCTTAGTCCGGTAGATGAATTTTAGATAGGGATGTAGAATAAAATAAGAAAAGTCATAGGGAAATTTTTTAGCACTCCTGATTAAGCCAAAACATAAATATAAAATAATTATGTAGAAGAAATAGTTAATAAATGGCGAACATTTTAAAAGCCCAAAGACAAGCAATTAATAATGATGGGGCGTCATTAATTGATGGGAAGGGTGATATGTACCATGAGCAAAATGCGATATATTTAAAATACAAAGATTCTTTCCTTCTAAAGATGATTCGGACAGAAATTAAACGTCCCCTAATTGAGTTCAAATACCGCTTCCAAGAGTCTAAATTCTTAATCAGCAAAAAGAGAAATTGCATTCTAGCTTCAGTCAAACAACGACGCTAGTCGTTCGAATTTTGCTAAGATAATTAGTAACAAAAAAATGCTACGCACAATATTTCTAAGGAAGTTTAAATGGTAAGAACCGTGTGAACGCTTGAATCATCAGAAATATTTAAAAGAATTTATTGGACGAAAGGTTCACATCCTTGAACCACTCGGGCCAATTATGAGCCAGTTCTTACAGCGCAGGACTGAAGAGCTACCTTTGATAGTGGGGTAGAAGTGCTTTTTGAAGATATTCGTAAATCAGAGTCAGGACCATTCAGACAGAATTCTTATATTCTTCCATCGTTGTCACCGTTATTGTCATTTCAAGTGACCCACTGCTGTTCACCTAAATATGTAAGTTCAGTAAATCTATTGCTTTTTTATCTGTGTTTATTCCATTTTATTTGTCTGTATTTACCCTAGTGACAAGCAATTAGTTTGCAATATATCCAGGGTAACGCTCCCCGGGACTAGGATGTCCAGAAAGCTCAAGAAAAAAAGGTCACGTTTACGTGGTTGTACATTTGTTTTTCACTCAATAATTGAGCGTGGTGCAGGCCTTGTTGGCACAATCTCCAGCGCTATAAGCGGCGCTATCGGAGAAATTACAAGGTGTAAGTTCACGACCTTCGGGCATAATATTGCCTTTGAGGCGGTCAGTATTTAGTGCCACATTTAGTATAGCCAACCAATTTTTCATCGCTACAAATACTAATTTTTTCATTGCTACAATTCCACTGTTTTCATGTTTGAAAATAAGGCATGTTTCTGTTTGAAAATCTTGTTTCTGTTTTAGGAGGTGATATCTTAACTTAGAAATTTAGTATAGACGTTATAGGCTACAACATAGCTGAATTACTAGTTTTAGAAGAGTCTTATATTTGGTTTTCAAATTAGTTTAATTTTGATACTTTTTTACTTAAAATAGATATCTTATCAGTTCTTGTAGCACTATATATTATCACCTGGGCATAAGAAGGGAATTTGAATTTGGGAAGTCTGTTTTTCCTAAAGCAGGCCTGAAAAAAACACGAATAACTTTGCTTTGCTCAGCACATATTATGTATTGAGAAATTTAGCGTAAGTACCTTTTCTTTGTTGCTTTACCTCTGTGTTCTTTGCACTTGGAAATCTCAAAGCTTGATCTAACAGAGCTAGGCCAGTGCATTGCCATTGACTGCTTGCAATATCCGTGCACTCTTACTGGCTGGCTGGTAATACGCTGTTCATGAAAGCTCGCTTGTTGGGCTAGGCATAAAAGACAATGATAGTCAATAATGGGATAATAGCAATATATTTGGATCTCAGAGATCTTGGGTCTAAATGTAGTTATCACTATTTGTAGACTACAAATATAACTCTGTTTCTCTTAAACCTGCTTTGAAGCCAGTTTACATTGGGTATTTTCTGCAAAACTGGAAATTAATATTTCACCATGGAGACAGCTATTCCATTCCCGCTTTTTTTTTTTTTTTTTTGATTGGCAGAAGAAAAAAAAATCAAAAGTGTGCCTATTTATGCCAGATCCTTTTTTGCAGAAAATACTAAGTTGAGACTGGCTCTAAGGGTTTAATATATGGTTTTGATGTTGAAAAGGATGTGGGTCTGACAAAAAAGCTGTTCATGAGCTTGCTTTTTTTTACTTAAAATTACATAAAATGCAAAAAGCTCAACAACTTGCAATTAACATGTTTCTTTTCCTAGTACCAGCATCAGAAGGAACAGAGACAACTGCACTCTCGTGCATTCGCGTCTGTGTCAAATTGCTTCCTCCGGTGGGAAGTAGGGTTGTGTCACCGTTTATCAGGCACATGTTATGAATAACACATGCAGACATTGCGATGGCAGTTGCATAATTGACCTCATTCGTTTTGATGAAGTGCAGTCTTCTAAATCTGTTCAGCAAATCTCCAAAGCAGTTCTCTACAATCACTCTCCCAGCTGACATCTTATTGTTGAACCTTTTCTTTTAGTCCGTGTCTGCCAATGTGGGTTTCGGCACAGGAATTAACCAGTCAAGACAGGGGAAAGCTGAGTCTCCAATTATATGAAAATCTGCAGTGGGGAAATAGTCTTTCTTTCTCTGATGGATTTTCCTCCATAAAATTGACCATTTCAAACATTTTGCATCATGTGAAGACCCTGGCATGCCAACTGACACATAAGAAAATAATCAATTTGGTAAGACAACACCAAGTAAAACTATAGAGTGGAAGAGTTTTCTGTTTAAGAATGACAGTTGGTCTTTACTTGGAGGTTCAAATCTTAAATGACAGCCGTCAATGGCACCTATGATGCCTGGTAGACAACTTTTCTCACGAAATAGTTCAACAACTTCAGATGTATCTGGTTGCTGGGGCCACCTGATGTACTTTTTTACTCTATATTTCTCAATAATATCAGTAACAATAAAAATAGCTTTTCTTACTCCACTTTTTGATCGTCCAAACTTTACAGCTAGCTCTCTGAGAAACACTTGGCTCCCAATGCATGAAAGATAAATAAGGGCAGCCTCAGCGGGCTCAATTGGAACATTGTCGCCAGAATAATTTTTTCTTAGATGCGGTTCTAAAAAATCGAGAAAAACAGTGAGAGTCTCCCTGTTCATCCTATAGTTTCTCCAAAACTCCCAGTCCGTCATTTTCGGAATCACATTTGTGAAATATCCTGACAGTTTCTTGTGTTCATCCCGCATATTGCCAGCATAGCGGGCTGCAATACAATTTATGAGGAGCATCTTTCTCTTTCTTCTTTCCCTTACAATCAAATTCTCCTCATCATCTGAGCTGCTGGATAAACCCAACTGAAGGTCAATAAGTTTTATGGCAACCGTTGAGGCGGCAAAACAGGCCATTTCCATATCCTAGAAGAAAAATGTTAATGAGAAACAAACATTTAAGCTGTGGTTTCACCTACCAGAATTTCTGGAATCTGGGCTTTTATATATTGGGTTGACTTTTCCTTTGCATACTTTCTGGAATGTGACATCAGACGAAAATTACCCTAAAAAAGGGAATTTAAAAGTCCAGATTCTGGGAGCTAAGTTACTGAAAAAACATATTTTAGTTATGATAGAAACAAAAAAGAAGTGATATTGAGCTCCAAAAAGCGGGAATAAAAAGTGTACCTAGGAATTCTTTTTTGGACTGGCTTCATTGACTCAAAACCCAGGATGAGGAAATTAAGGTAAATACAGCCTCTGCGTTGAGTCGAATGCAATTATACCTAGAAGGATAGGATGGAATCAGCTTGGATCACGCAGTTTGGACCTAGAGATTTTAGAGGACCTTTGCATTTCAAAATACCTTGCTTTACCAAGGACTTACAACACCAGTGTATAAAAACAACCTGCTATAGCTAGGATTCAAGGTTCCTGAAATAGCAAGGTCCAATGAGATTTTTTAGTTCTTACCTAGGATCAAAAATTAAAACCATGTAAAGAAGCCTTATTCTTTCGTAATTCTCTGTGTAAAGTTTCCAGTAAAAAAAAAAAAATCCTCTTTCAGACAAGGGTATACGCAGCCAAATCCTTATAACCTGAGTAAAGCATGGTCCAGATTAAAACCATTCACTTCATCTAAGAGACTTAAGTCTTGCGACCCAGTAGAAAAGTTTCTGGGAATCTGGAGAAAACTGTTCTTTGGCAGTCAAATAAAGTATGAAAGAAGAAGGTGAAAACTGCCCTTAGAAGATGGACCAGTGATAGTCGTATTTATAATGATTTTAGTACCCCAATGCACATTGCCGGCATCTGATGAACCATAAAGCAAATACTGTCGGTTCCAACAAAATACAATTGAAACAGGAAGAAATAAAATTAAAACAGCAGAAATTTTTGAATTCCAGCTTATTTTGTCCACCTTTGATATGCCTTACCGTTTCTGTCTGATCCCTGACCAATTCTCCAATGTTCAAGCTCCCGCGGTGCAGAAAAAGGCATCTTCTATACGTGAGGTATATACCTGTAGTCATAATTCCTTGTTCTCATTTCTGGGGTCTCTGGTTTGACTACTGGACATTAAAAAAAAAACATATTGCCTTAATCTTACTCGTTTTGGTAGATTTTCTGGTAGAATAGATGGAAATGCACACCTAATGTGTGATGATGCAGAAATAACTACTTTATCAAGTTGAATAAAAAAGAGAAAGAAACTAGCATTCAATAATTCATGACACTCTTCTTTATCACATTTTTGTTCCATGTAAATTGTTTTGTTTCTTTATTTAAACACAGACCAGACTGACTTTATGAGCCAGTTCTCTGCCTCTTTGCAAGAGAACTGTGAATAAAAACGATCATATTTCCATTTTTCTCAGTTTGCCGGTCAACAAAACATCAAATGAAACAAACAGAGAACTGAGACACCACCAGAGAAAAAAAAATGTAGGCTATGTTTAAATGAAGAAACAACAACAAATAAGCATTTTGGAGAAAAACCAGCAAGTGCACTAGTTAACAAATACGGCATAAATGTATTCAGAGCAGACATCTAAACAAAGAAGAGGCTTAGCTAAAGGTATATATATACATAGCTAGGGAAATATTGAACACAATATTTGATTCCTTTCTTATACTCCTTCTGAATTCAATAATTGCTTGGATTGAATTCCTCTTTGAGCCCTTTAAGTGGCTAAAAGAGCCCCTAGTAACAACAATTTAGAAAAATCTATTTCTAAAAGAACTATTAAGTGAGAAGAAACTGCCATTTCTACATGATTGACGAATGGTAGTTACTATCTTCATTAGCTTTTGTTAGTCAAATGTTGTTTAGAAAACAAATTTGCAGGAGCTTCTAAAGAGACAGAACTTCTGTATCTTTAGGAGCTTCTAAAGAGACAGAGCTTCTGTCACAGAAGCTCTTTGTAAATGACGTCACAGTAAAACCAATTTCACTGTCAAAGGGCTTGAAGCTCTTAAAAAATTCCTGTAAATTGGATTTCAAATTAACATTTGACTAATATGAGGTAATGAAAATAATAATTACTGTTCCTGAATAAGCTACAAATGGCAAATTTTTCTCGCCGGACACTTTTTAGGAACCCATAAAAAAACACATAGAAACCCATTTAAAAACTTAACAGTGCTATGGGTTTTTTTCTTGCCCCAGAAGTGATTACTTCATTTAAAAGAGAATAAAAAAGGCAGCAAGTGAAGTATTCTTTTTTTTTTCCTGGCTAAATTATATGAATATTTATATATTTACCCAGTTAACGCTGATGCATAGTTTCCATATAGATTGTTATCCATCTGAGGTAGAAAAGAAAGGCAATAAAAATTAGTGGTTTGGTTGTTGCTTTTGCAATACTGTCCTGCTACCACTCAAAAGTTCAGGTGCAAACAAAGCTCTATGTTTAAGTTAGGGCTCATGAAGCAATACTTTGATTGGGGCTTCACTTCCCAGAATTTGCAGAATCTGGGTTTCTATTATCTTGGAAACCATAAATTGAAAAGCCAGGATTCCAGAAAAACAAGAAGATGAAGCCCCATCCCTACGACTTTTTTAAGTTGACTTTTGTATAAGCCATGACCATTGATATTTGAATTACTTACATCCATTCTAAAATATTTGAATTTTCAATTCAGTTATTTAATCTCAATTCTTCAATACAAATATTCAGCCAATCAAACGCTAAAACAGACGTATTCCTATATATTCTAGTCGCATTCCACTAGTTTTCGCGCTCCAGTGTTTTCCACTTTCTCGTTTTTGCTTTCCAGCAGTTTTCGAGACGAGCGGCCGAGCAGGAAAGTGTTTCCAGGAATCTCGCGAAAACCACCCTTTAAGCGTTTTTTCACTTTTTTCTAACATCAGTGAGCTGTAAGATCTTAGAACAAAGATGAGTTAAAAAACGATAATCTTTGCAAAAAGATGTAAGATCTTAGATGTAAGATCTTAGTGCTAAAAAACGGGCCTTTTGTCTCCAGATGACGATAGTGATGTTGTATTGACGTATGACTTGACAGACGTATACCAAAAGTTTTATTTTCCTAATCTAACCCCTTTCCAGGATAGCAAAAAAACTAAACTAGAATTTTACCTTATATAGTTTTACATTAGAATACTTTGATAGGTAAAACTTGAACACTCTGCTTACTGCATGTTTTAATGATATTTTCAGATATGATGATTGCTTCTTCTACAAATTTATTTCAGGCCACTAAAGGGACATTTAAAGTGACACCTTGTTGCTTGTTAGACTATTTGCCAGTAAAAAGTTGTTGCTAAATTATCTGAAAACTACTTTAAAGCAATCATACAAACTTACCTCATTTCTTAAAGTGCATTCCTTAATTCTATTTTTCCCTTTTCCCAAATGGAGTCTTATTCAACTGACTGTATAACCCCATGCTAGGCCTAGGTTATTTTGTTTAAATAGCATGATTTTATTTCTTGCCAATTGACTAGTCATATCTGTAAACCGTAAATAGACTAAGAAAAGCCATGCTATTGTAAAATATAATTTGAATATTTGCAGTAGGGTAATATCCCTAACACTCATAACAATGCTCTCTCAGAAAAGTAAAGTTGTAGTTGAGGGACTTCTAAATTCCCAGTTTCTAGTTTGGGTATTCTTTCAAAATATCTGTGTTTGACAGCAATAATCTGATTTTCAGGACCAACATACACTAAACAAGGAAGGTGCATATATCCGAACTGTGACAACACTGCCCAAAAGCTGACAAAATGGCGGGTTCAGAGATGTGAAGTTCATGATAAATTAACAGAAAATTGTGGTTGCATTGCACCTTTTAAAATTTTCTATTTTCCATTGAAAAATAGCATTTATAGAGAAAGGTGGATAGAAGTTGTGTCACCAAGAGAAAATTGGGAGCCAAAGAAATATGAATATATATGTTCACAACACTTCAGAGACTTAGAACCAACTTAGGAAAATCCATGCCCACTGTCTTTTAGGGTAAGAAAATGTTTATGTTTTTGCAACACAGGAAACCTTTGGATAGATAAGACCCAACCCAAAAAGGAAAATAGTTGCTTAAACATGCACTTTGTTAGATCTTGACTGTGTTTCCCATATATATAAAAAAATCTTTTGACACACTCTCTCCTCCCTTCTATACACAGGCTGGTTGTGCATGGTTGTATCATAAAAATTGACCTTGATCACTCAGGAGTTATCTGATTAATTGTATACACAGCTAAATGCTTATTCTTAATTTTTCTCTAGGTGATTGTATGAAAATTTGTCAGCAACAATTGTTTTTCTCAAGAATTATTTGAAACCTCAAGAATATTTATAATTTGTTTTCCTACGTCAGTACCCTTTCCCATTTCTACTTCTCTCTTTAGGTATGCTTATAACTGTTTAGACTCCTGCATAACAATATTACTTCACTTAGTTGTTGGTAGGTTTATAGTGCTTACCTTCTACTTCTGTTTAATTACTTTCATGACATCAAATGTATACATTTTCTTTTTACTAATTGTTGCAGTGTATAATGACATATCCAAATTAAGATTTTAAAAGTTTTTATTCTGAGGCATATGTAGATGCATAATAATCAATTTAATGAAGGAAATATTCCAATCATAGACTATAGAATAAAACAATGTCAGAAGTCTGTGCAGTATATCATGAATGCTAAGAGAGGCCCATTATCTTTTGCAATTCTTAATTTATGACAAGACACAAATTCTAAATCATTTATTTTAAATCTGAAAAATAATGATTATTGGCCCCTGTTTTATAAGCTATATATCTGAAAAGTTTCTTTGTGTGGCTGTATGAATACCACCAATGTTTCTTCTGTAAGTGTTCCTAATATCTTTGCTTCTGAAATGATATAAATGAAAAAAAAGGTATAAATTCATTTTGGTTCTATTAATGTCCAAATTAGGCCACAGTAAATCTTTTTATTAACTGTCTGTTAGACATCCTTTGACAAATATCTTTTCTAAACAAGAAAAAGCTTTTTCTAATTTGTTCAATTTTCAGTTTAATTTTGTTGCATGATATAAACTTGCCATTCTGAAAATTCCTGGCCCTGATTACTTCCAATATAAAGCATTTAAGAACAATTAAAATTGTAAAATTCCTTCAACAAAGACTATATAGTCAAAGTTGTAACTATTTGACTTACAGGGGGTGCATATCCTCCTTGGTGTTTGTTTTTGGTAGGGACAGAGATCTCCCTTAATAGCCCATAGAGAAAAGAGCTGTTTCCATGAGATAATGTTGATGAATATACTTACATGAAAATCCCCAGGCATTTCAAGGTTCCCTGAACATGATTTGTGTCTTATCACAATAAGATAACGTAAGTTGTCTGATACCAACTTCTATCATTTAGTTTGACACAATATACTTATTAAAATGGTTTTATAAGGGTTAAAGTGAGCATTGAAGACTTGGTCAAATGTTTAGAAACTTCTTAAGATTTTCAGGAAAAACCTTATTCTATTTTCTTTTAAGTTCTGTAATTTTAATCGGAGGTTCCACTTGAAATCTTAATTTCGATAAGGGATAGATGGGCTCTATATGTCTTCAAAACATTCTGTGAAATATCTTTGAAGAATCTCCTGTTCTTAAGGTTTCTTCCTTTAAGTTTGTGAATTTTCTATAATTGCTGATTGATGGTTTTCCCAAAAAGTATTCAGAAATACCTCAATTAAGCTTCTCTAGTAAATTTTTAATATTAAGTGCTATCATTTAAAAATTTAACTCTGTGAGTTGCAAGAAGTAGTAAAAAATAGTTTCCCTAGTAAATATTGAACATTCAGTGCTGCTATTTGAAAATTCAACTCTGTGAGTTGTGAAGAAAAAGTAGTAAAACATTCAATGAGGGTTAAACAGTCCAGCTAATCTATGATCCCTTGTGGTACTGACACTATTCGTATAATTTGTTGTTAACTTTAATATATATTTTTAGGCAAACTGTAGTGAAGAGCATTCAGCTATACTTTCTGGCACAGCTCAGGGAGAAACAAAAGGATATAATCCCATGACTTTGGGTCAAGGAAGTAGTGATATTTCTGGTACTCATTGCCCCTTACCATCAATCCCTACAAGAACTGACCATACCTCTATACAGAGACGAAGATTGTTGTACAATTCCAGTCAATATAAGAAACTAGATAAGAGAAATGAACCAATAGTTTCCCCAAAGAAGATCTTTGAAAAAAACTGAAAATGGTTGCTTTCCAAACTCAATCTTTGGCTCTACAAAGCAGATACCTCTTACAAATAAAAAATGCCAACATTACTTGGGCCTTAGTTCAGTGACCATGTTTAAGTTCTTGCTTCAGTACATTGAGCCGATGGTCACTAGAATTCGGTATTACAGAGGAAATTCTGTAAAATATGGTGTAAATTCTTTTGTCTCTCCTAGAAAGAAAAGAGGGAGGAACAACATATTGACAAGGGAAGCTGAATTTAAGATAACTCTAATGAAGCTGAAACTTGGATTAGATAATGTGACGTTAGGAGATATGTTTGGTATTTCTTCTAGTGTGGTTTCATGTATTTTTGAAAATTGGGTTAGAGTTTTTGCTTGCTCTTTAAAAGGGTTAATTTCAATCCCAGGACAGCCTGAAATCCTTGGAAACCTTCCAAGGCAGTTTAAAGAATTAAGGGTTGGTACAGTAGTTAGAGGTTCAATTGATTGTAAAGAAATAGCAATAGCTAAACCAAGAAATTTTGAGATTCAGTGTTTAACATATTCCAATTACAAGTCTTGTAATACTGTGAAATATCTTGTTTGTATTACTCCTAGAGGTAGAATTAGCTTTTTATCTGAAGGGTGGGGTGGTAGAGCTTCTGATAAATATATTTGTCAGAAATTCTGGATTTTAAAATAATCTTGAGTATGGAGATGTATACCTTGATGACCGTGGTTTTCAGATAGAAGATGAATTTTTAACAGCTGGAGCACACCTTCTTGTACCTCCCCGAACACAAAAAAATAAACCAATGACAGAAGCTGAAGTTCGACATACAAGGCAAATTGCTCGTTTGAGAATTCATGTAGAACGGGCCATTGGAAGAATAAAAACTTTTGAGATTCTAAAGAAACGTATTCCAATAAATATGTTACCTTTACTAGGTGACATAGTTTTTGCTTGTGCTGGACTATGTAATTTAAAAGAACCACTTGTAAAAACTGATTAAGTTTCTTTGCTGACATTACCATTTCTTCAATATTGTTATTAATTTATTAATGCTGTTCCTGTAGAATCAAGCTCCTGTTTGGTGCTCACATTTCCTGTGATTTTCAGAAGTACAAGATAGATTGACATATTACACGCCAGGAAGTTTAGACAGTAATTGAAATTTTTGTTCTTTGCAAGCCCCAATTTTAACTATAAAATATACGATTTTCTTAAATAAGGTACAGAAGCATAGTTTGGTCAAGTTCATAAATTCTATTGTCTTCAATCTATTCAAATTATGTATAACTAGAATTTAAAAGGTAATCTTGTTATGGGATACTGTTCTAATAAACTACAGAAATATACCAGTCCATTCTGTTGTTTTATTTTTTCAATTATCAGTGTTAACAGAAAACAATGAGCAAAATTTTATTGACCTTCACTGAATTCTGAATAATTGGCAACAGATAAAACAAATGTAAAGGCAGTATCATACTTGATGTATTATAACAATCCACGGGCTATGATGCAAATTTATCTCTCAGTGATATATGTTTAGTATATATTTTTTATTGTTCAGATTTTTTTATTCGTTAATCTATTTGTGTATCTTTTGCTAAATATATGTTGAATTTACTTCTAGATTCGTTTTTGTACTCAGCACTTCAAAAACCTCAAGTACTGGCTGCTTTGTTTTGCCCTGTAGGTAATCAGACACTTAAAAACAAAGCAGCTCAGGTACTGAGATTTAATGGTTAAAAAATTTACATTTATTTGTATACACAAATTACTTAAACTTAGTTAGCAAATATCTAAGGTCAATGAGAAGTGAACTATAAAGCATACTATTTTCTTAAGTAATTAGACATAACAGTTTTTTTTTCATAAATAAAATTCAAATTAAGTTTATTTACAATTTCAAAGGCAACCAGACAATGGGATACTTTTATAAAGTACAACAAATAAAGATATATAAATGTATAAAATTCATATTGAAATGTGTACAATGAAAAACTAAAAATACAATTAGCAGATAATAGAAGCAAACAAAACATGGACAGTTTTTGAAATTACAAGTGACTTAATCATTCTTATCATGGTACAAGGCTCTTTGGAAAGGTCCTTTCTTCCTTTCTTGAATATGGACTTCATTGGCCTGCTTCCAGTCACTTGGGAGCACTTTCAAAGTGAGTGACATCCCAAGAATCACTACAAGTGGCTCAGCAATTTGTTGATAAAAGAAAAACAGGGTGAAATTAAAGTTACATCAAGCAGTGAATAAACTGAATCATGCTGTTGGTGAAAAATTTATGTAGTATGTGTGACAATAAAGTTATGTCTTTTTGAGTTCTACATCCAACTGAAGAGGACATACAGCAATTTTTGTATTGACCAAAATGTTCTGTCCAATAAAGTTTTTGCCCAGATTGCAAAAATAAATGTTATTTTGATAAAGCAAAAAATTTGTTTTGCTGTCTGAAGAGAAAAACTGAGCATTAAATTTTTAGATAATTTTGGAGACCACACTGCCTTTCCATGACAATAAACAAAAGTTCAAATGGGAATAAAATCCTTTTAATAGACAGTGTTTCTCAAGCAGTGATAGAAATTCACCAAAAGTACCAGATATTTTGGTCACATGTGCAGTGACCATCATCAGTAGCAAAATTACTGATGATGGTCACTGCATATCTGACCAAAATATATGGTATTTTTTGTGAATTTTTATTACTGTTTATAAAACACTGTCTATTAAAGGGACTTCATCCCTATTTGAACGTTTATTTATTAAAATTTTAGAGTTGTCTAGAAAAGATACAATTACCAACAATCTCTTTGTGTAGAGACTTAACTTCCTTTAATACAGATAACAGAGATGATGTGTTTTTTTGTTATGTGGCTAGGGGATTCAGAATGCAAGAATTTATGATACATGAAACTGGGATCGCTATATACATTGCCCCTGATTGGCAAAGTTTTGTCATAAATTTTGTTTATGCTTTGCAGGGTGGTACAGAGAAAAAGTGGGTTGCCCAGGGATTAATGTAGAAATTGACAAAGCGAGAATTAGAAAAAAATATAACAGAGGACATTTTATTGAAGGGCAGTGGGTGTTAGGAGACATAGAGAGGGACTCAGGAAAATTCTTTATTATTCCAGTTCCAGATTGGTCAGCAGAAACACTGCTTGAGATTATATGAAAATGGTTTCTTGCCACCACAACAATAATCTTGGATTGCTGGAGAGTGTATAATATACATTGAACAATCAATGTTTTCAGCACCTGACAGTTTATCATAGTGACCAATTTTGTCCTGTAACCGGTGCTCACACAGAAGACATTGAAAGTATATGACATTCATTGCATGAAACAATCCCCAAGAGTAGGAGATCAGGAGAGCACATGACAGGCTATCTAGCCAAGCTTTACTGGAAGACTGTATTCCCAAATTAAGGCGCAAGATTGCACCATTTATTGCTTTAGGTGGCTGAGTTGTACAAACCTGAAATTTATCAGTCAGCTGAGAGTTCATTTGGCACTAGCCAAGTGTCAAGCTAAATTCTATATTACTCTTTTGTTATTAACGATTATCTTTGAATTACGTCCTTATCATCAAAATTAACCTTTATAATCTTGGGTCATCATATTGGATAACAATTCGTTCATATTTATTTCAATGATTTCATTTGAATGAGAAACTTCTATGTCATTGTAGTATAGAAAAGGTAATTTTTATATACATTTCTTTAATAGTTATTCTTAAGTGTGTGTTGAAACCACTGCAATTACTTTAGCAACCTTGATTAGCAAATATGTAGATGTGGTTTTATTTTGGTTTGACATCACTTGTGATTTATAAAGTGGTGTCTTAACGAATTTTGTATTCGTTAACGAACATGTTTTAAAATGAAAAAAATGCTTATTGAATCCATGCCTTTGTTCCAGAAATTTGGTATGAAAAGTGTAAAACACTGAAAGAAGTGAAGATAAAGGTTAGCCGCATGCAAAATGTGTTAACTATGATTATTCTACATATTATGATGTAAGATTTTTTTTAATAACAAGTTTCCTTGTGTTGAGGTAGCTATCTATGTAATTATCATAGTTTTACTTTCAAAACTAAAACCTGAGGAAAATGAAACTGAAAAATTAGGTATAATGTTGATTTGTTAAAATTTCAATAGGTAATAGACCTGTCAAGTAGACAAATTTACAAAACTTGCAAATCAAATGATTGTTGACATATTGGCTTGGCAATACCTCCCCAGGGCATCTTTTTGCCCTGGTTTCAATGCTTAAAGTTTCATTTTCCTGACCCAATCCCTTTCCTAGATAGCAAAAAGTAGCTTGTCTAGAGTTTTACCATTTATTACTTTGTCAGGACAACTTTTTAAAGGAGGTTTTATCTTATTGTGCTAGACTAAGGTAGCTTTTTTCTGTAGCCTTCCAGTTTTTTAATAGGCCTTTATTTTAGATTTAGACTAATAGATATTTATTTTAGATTAATGTAATTATACTTTTTGTAGGATATTTTTTCTAGCCCTAGTTCCTAACATCCATGTCCAAGAATAAGCTTGAGTGAGGAAAAATTGTTTTTTGCTATAGACCATGGTTCCTAGTTATTCTAGAATTAATTATCTTGACATTTTCCGCTGTGTGTCCTACTTTGACATATTCCGCCCCCCCCACCAGTCACACGGATGCCTGGGTATACCCACCCCCTAGTCTGCATTAATATGAAGGTCTTTTTTACTTAGGGTGGACTAGGTTTCTACTTTATATGTTCTCTAGGTATTAAGCACAATTGGGGTAAATTTTGAGATGTTTTATGGTAAAGGTCTACATTATGTGTTATTTGGAAGGAAACATATTAAGAAAACAATTCTTAGGCTACTTCATAATATGAACAATAATTTTAGCTACCACATTTTGAAACTAGCTCCACTAAAATTAACCCCACCCTCCTTCCCTGGTTTGAAAAATATAAAGCCCAAATTATGTATTTCCAATGGGTACCCACAGGGGGGGGCTATGAACCCCTGGAGATTAGAGAATTTAAGTATAAGAAAATCAAAGTAAAGAGAAGAGAGCAGCAAAAAAACATGGAAAAAAAGTGTTTGCTCATGGTTTGCTGCCTTCCTTTAGGCTTTGATCCTTAATAGGGTTAATAAGAGTTCTAATTTGTCTTTTTGTAAGTCTAATTTGTCTGTTTGTTTTTTTGTATTGCTGTTTGTAAGTAAACAGCAATCCCATCAATAACAAAATCATAAGAACGCACATATTGACAACATTAAATCAAAGATTAAGGTTTCTATGGTGATTACAAAGATGTACACAAATGTAAGCCAGTCACAGAGGAAACCTTCACAAATTTTGGAAAAAAAACTGGGGTGAGTGCAATGGGGTATTTATTGGGGAAATTCAGATTAGAAAATTTTTTTTAGACAGGGGTTATGAAACCTTGTTCCCAGCAACTTGGGAATTTACCAAATTTTGTGATTTGGTGAAAAATATTTAATAAAGGCTTAGCAATTCTGTCTGAAAAGGCTTTAATTAAGTCAACTGGGATGTCCAAGGAGTAAGTGCTTGATTTTCTGAGCTTTATGAGTTTATTTATAAAATCAGAGGGAGAAGTTAGGGGGAAGGAGGTATTGGTAGGAATAGTTGGATATGAGCCAGTGAAAGGAGGAGACTGAATGATGAAAGCTAGGTACAAGTTCAAATCATTGGCAGTCTTATTAGGGGGTCCAGGAAAATAAACATCAATTTCAGAAGGACTTTTATCCACATATCTCTTTAGTTTTTCAGTACCACTCCTTGGGCTTATTAGAATATAGATTTTTCACTTTACTACCATAATAATCAGTATTATATTAGCTTAAGTAATACGACATTGGACATTCTTTGAATTAAATCCTTTTGCTTTATATTAAGTTAAAAAAAATTCCGAAAAAGAAGTTTTCTAAAGAAAAATGAAGGTCATATTAAACTTAAGATCAGAAGAAATAGAAACCTACAATAACTCAAACTCAAAACAACAATAAATTTCTATTAAAGAATAAATGAAACCCGAATTGAACAGAGCTGAGTGGATTGGTGCGCTAGATTTAGGATCCTTTGTCTGAGAGAACGAGGGTTTGAATCCTAGTGCACCCGATTATTTGGTTTGGGACGGGGGTCAGTGGCTTGACTCTGTAAGCTCAGCCAGAGTCGACCCAGCTTTAAATGGGTACCTGGAGAAATCTGGGGAAGATAAGCAGGAAGGGTGTGCGAAAGCACAGGATGGTTGGCTCCCAACCCCCCATTGCACTTCCTGGCTGAAGAGCCAAGAAATCGAGATCAGCACTGCTGGTATGGACGTAAAGTCAAATGCCGTATTCTTAACCTTTTTTTTACCTTTTAAGATAAATAGAAATTAAAGTAACATAGCAAAAAAACGTACAACGTTTGCTTATATAGATTAATAAACAACTATGAAAATGATTTAAATATAAACTGAATATTCAAATCGAGCTTGAAAAAAAAGAAATCTATAAAAAGAATAGTTTTTGGTTTGATTCATTCTATTTCTGTAAAAGTCTAAAACATACTTAATCGTTGGAGCTTTACTGAAATCTGTATGTGTCTTGGAATCAAACTGAATGTTTGGTATATAATGCTGGCTATTAATTGTCATAAGATCATTAGTTTAAGATTTTATTTCACTGTAATTTCATTTTCATTTTCAATAATGGAATAAACGGAAAAGAAAATATTTGTAATATATTTTGTTTTAAGTGGAAAGCACCAATGACGTAAAGGCTTTAGACTTTTACAGTTATGGAAGGGGGCAGTATCCAAACTGTTGATTAGTAAAGCTATATTTTTCTTATTAATTCTACTGTAATTTTTATGTTTATTTTCAATGTTTTAATAAGTACAAAAGAAAGTATTTGTAATGTAATTTGGTTTCAGTAAAGCACCAATGACGCATTTGTACCTGTTGTATGTTTTTTTCTATGGTTGTATATTTAATTTCTGTTTGTTTTGGGTTTGATCTATTCTTTAAAAGCAATTTCTTGTTGTTTTGAGTTTGAGTTATCGTAGGTTTCTATTTTTTATGATCTTCATTCTTTTCTTTGGGTTTTGTGGCTGGGGTTTGACTTCTACTAATACTTTGAGAAACAGACTATTTAAATGTGAGGTTTCAAAAGACTCCTATATATATATATATATATATATATATATATATATATATATATATATATATATATATATATATATATAAAAACATATATGTTAATTGATGGTTTGGTTTCCTTTCTGATAAATAAACTAAACAGAAAATTAAACTAGAATGCTAAATGAGTATTTTGCAAAAGTAAGATCCAGATAATCTTAAATATCTTCTATTCTGTGTCTTACGTCATCTCCCTGTTTTCCTCTCCATATCACCCCCCCTTTTCATCTCGTTCCCCTTCCCCTTTCAATTAACACCTCTTTTAGTAAATTTATTTCTGAACCTTTCAGTTGGGCCCCTCTCTTTGTTCTGCACAATGCTCTCATATTCCTTTGACAAAGATAAGTCTATTCTTATCTCTTCTTTTAAAGTTGTCAAATGTTTTTCCATCTATTTTTATATCTATAACTGTCAACTATTTTATTCAGTCTAAGAAATCCCTTTATTTCCAAAAAAAGTTCACAGACTTTAAACTTTAGTAATGTGTATCGTAGCTCCACTTATGTGAATCCACTGGGAGTAATAGAAGATTTACAAGTCTATTAATGGTCTTGGTGACCTATTACTTCCAAGAAAACATCCCAACCATACAATTTACAAGGTATTTTAAAATATATTTTTCAGTCAAAGATTTCTTGGGAGTGAGGTCTACATAGCCATTCACTTTGACACAAAATTACAGAGAAGATCGATGCTATTCTTCTTTTATTTTTGGGATTCAGAATGATCCCATCCAGAAAAAGGCTCTGTAATAAAACAAGAAATTAATTTAGGAAAAACCATATTTTGACTCATTGAAACTCAAGTTTAAAATATTCAGATCAAAATTAATGTTCCAGAAAGTATTACTAAACCTGGTTAATTGTTCCATTTTAGCAAAAATGATGTTTTGAAATAATAGGACTCTTAGGGGTGTTTTTATGCTTTTGCTTAACTAGATCTGTAATTATTTATAGGGTTTTGTAGCATAATATCTATTTTGTCAGACATTTTGTTAATAACACTTAGTTTAAGGTGAGGAGGAATTTAAGTTTGATTTAAATAGATACAAGGCGCTACAATTTGCAGTGACATTTTCACAAATAATTCGTTGATGCAGTGACTGTGCAGTACAGTAAGGAACAAAAGAAAAAAATAGTCCAAACAAAATAATTACCTGAAAAAGGAGATACCAACAAAAACGGATCAAAACTATTCAAAAGCAAGAAATGGTATGATCAAAAATATAAAGATAATCTGAAATGTAAATTAATTAGTAGCCTGATAGGTACTAAATAGTTGATGATTAGTAAAAATCCATGAACAAAGAAACAAAAAAAAAAAAAAACGGTGGCCAAAATTAGGTCATACCATTTGAAAATCAAAAATTGATGACAATTAAAATCCCTTTAATGACGTATTAATTCTGACAGTACTGATTTTAATTTTATTCCATTTCACAATATTTTTGTAGAGGGAAAAGATTTTTTCTGGCACCCTCATTCTCTGCTTTTTTCTATTATTCAAACTTTTTAAAACAAACTTTTCAATTATTTGCGCCTTTGTCAAATAACCCCCCCCCCCCCCAACCCAAAATTTTGTTCTAGATCTGCATTTGCAAATATATATCCTGGATTGTATATGCACTGAATTTTTAACATGGCACTCGTTTCTTCAAATTGTTTTAACGGTTTTTCAAAATAATAGAAAATCTATTGCATATATACAATTCAGGGTATATATTTGCACACTAAATGCATCCACAATTATTGCTCGATTGAAGAGATAGTATATATATATATATATATATATATATATATATATATATATATATATATATATATATATATATATATATATATATATATATATATATATATATATATATATATATATATATATATATATATATATATATATATATATATATATATATATATATATATATATATATATATATATATATATATATATATATATATATATATATATATATATATATATATATATATATATATATATATATATATATATATATATATATATATATATATATATATATATATATATATATATATATATATATATATATATATATATATATATATATATATATATATATATATATATATATATATATATATATATATATATATATTTATATATATATATATATATATATATATATATATATATATATATATATATAAATTAATTGTTTGCTTAACTGAAAGCACCAATGACGCATTTGTACCTGTTGTATGTTTTTTTTTCTATGGTTGTATATATATGGTTGTATATATATATATATATTTCTTTCCGATCGAACAGTTTGTGGTAACAAACGAAAGTAAGGAGTGTCTCAGCTCAATAGTAACAAAAACATTAAAAAACGGAATTTTAATATCAATAGATACATTAAAAGAATCAACTGATAATCAACTAGTTACGAGCCTGAGAAAATTTGTCTTATTTTTGAGCTAGGAGGACTCCCCTAAAAATAGAGGAATCTTAATGAAAATCACACTATTAGATTCAGCATACTAGAGAACCCTACAGTCGAAGTTTCAAGATCCTATCTGCAAAAATGTGGAATTTTGCTATTTTTACCAGAAGGCCAATCATGGATGCGTGTTTATATTTTTTCCAAGGGTGATTGTATCGAAAAATGGTCCTAAAAGATCGATATAGTTTCATTTGAATGGACATTAAAAGTTCTAGTGCCATTTTTAAGTGACCACAATGATCAGAGGGAACGTAGGCCCCCGCCTACGCTCATCCCCCCCCCCAATAAAAATATCGGATAAAAATTTATGTGACAGCCATTTTGTTCAGTATAGTTAAGAGAGAATTATTTAGGGGCTTTTTTCCGCGTGTTTTTATTTCCGGGAAATAATTTTCACTGAAGGAGGCAATTCTAGAGTGATGGAGAAACCGATTAGACATTAAAGTCTTATTCAAATGAAGGAATGCTAAGGAAAATTTTTCAGGTCTAAGCGTCCACAAGAAATGTTACAGGGAGAGGAATCTTCAGCGAGAATGGAATATTCTGGAGGGATTTTGACTAGGGGGAGGGGTGATCTTTACATTGGGTGAAATTTCCACGGAGGAGTTTTGCGTAAGGGGGAGGGGTATATTTCATAGAGGGTGAGCCAGATATACCTGAAATATTCAAAAAACGAACAGAAATTTTTTGATGTATGAAGGTTTGCCCCTTCTTCAATATTTTACTCTTTACTCTAAAGTTTAATTGTTCGTCCCAATTTTTTTAAGAACGTCTACTGAAACGGGGGCCGTTTGATTAGAATAAGAAGCTTTTATAAAAGTGCTAATTTTATTTTAATTTTTCATGTAAGGTAAGCCAAATTCGAACCTGCATTAGTTGAAAAACTTCCAGAAATAAAGCTGAAAAACTAGTTTTTTTTAACTGAAAGTAAGGAACGACATTATAAGTTAAGACAAACAAAAATTATTCTGTATATGAAAGCGGTTGTCCCCTCCTTAACGCCTCGCTCTTTATGCTAAAGTTTTTGTTGTTTTAAACATTAGAGTTGTTGCAATGTAATGCATAGCTAAGAAAAGCGTTTCCTTTGCGCAAAAGCAAAAATTGTATCTTTTAAAAAAGTATCATTTTAAAGCACCCTACAATTTCGCAAAAGCTACGGGCAATGGCTTACGTGGAAAGCATAGCGCAAAGCATAACATACGTCCTGAGTATTGCACATTTGGAATTTTCCGAAAAGAATCTAAAGTTTTTTTGCCTTCATTTTTATCTAGTGGAAACGAATTAGGAGGAGTGTCAGATAAACGATTTTTGCGCATCAAACCTTTTTTGCGGATGAAGACTTGTATTTAAGTGCGATAACTTTTTTTCGTATCTTCCCACGCATGGGAGACGTCAGCAAACCAGTTGTTTTACAATAGATATAAACTGTAAATTCGGCGTTTTAAGGCAGTCTTAGGATAACATCCAGAGACAATTTTTATGCTCATTTACCGAGTTGTCAACTTTCACTTTGTCAATTGTCATTTTATGTAAGTACAATAAAACCATTGTTTATTATGATCTTCTTGTTTGTATTGTCAGATGTCAGTCAGATCTCTCGTGTACTCTAGGTAACGTTCCCATTGGGGATCAGTATCAGAGGATAGCAAGCAGTCCTGAATCTGTACTCCTTAATCTCAAGATAGAGGCAACGAAACTCAATCAGATCCCATAGATTCATTTCATAGGAGAAGGGATTCAAACCCTTCGTGAGGCCACCTCTAAATTAAAAATCAGAAAACATCTTCAAGACATGAAAGCCTCCTTAAGATCAGCAACTTAAGAGTTACAACATTACCCCCCGTTCATTTGGCGCGGCCTCAAATTAGAGAAAATCACGAGAGAAACTGACAACTAACAATACAAAATCTTTCTTATTTATTTTCATGTAAGTGTTTATTTTAATAATGTGTATCTTACAAATTTATTTTAGAAATAAAACAATAAAAAAGTAAGATAGAAAAAAAAGGAATAACATATTTTTAAAATGGCACTGGAACAAAAAGAACTACTAACAGCTCAACAATTAATTGCAACATCAGTAGAAATTGCAAAATCCCTCCCAGAAAATGAAGGGGACACAGACGTAGACCAATTCAATATTCATTTGGCCCAATTTGTAGCAATGACGAAAGTTGATTTAAAAATACTAAAAAACATGCTACTCTTGAGACTAAAAGGCCAAGAGCTTACGTTTTTAAAACAAATTGAACATTCAATTGGTACAGAACCAAACATCAATAAACTCAGTAGAATTATTAAACAGGCATTCCAAAAGAGGTTCATTGACACTAGTTCTTTGTACAAACTAAAACATGGAATAGTCACATTTGAACAAACACAAAATGTAAGAGAATACTTACATAAGATTAGGATTTCAACAGAAGCACGATATGGCCCAGGAGAAGGATAACTATATGAAAAAATAACACTTAATGCTTTCAAACAGGGACTCAACCCTAAGCTTTATCGTCTATTAATTTCCAAAAATATTGAAGACTTGGAATTCGCGGTTCAGGAGGTCGAGAGGGCTTGCAAAATTGAGAACATTGTCTTACAACATCAAAAATTATCAATTAATAATGTAGAAACGAAAACACCCAAAACCTCGAGAGATCCCTCCCCGCGATTTTTCTCACGAGAACCATCGTCAAAACCTAACATAACTAAAAGTCGAACCCCACCAAGGCAACGATTGGTACGTTTTTCAGAAAATAACCAATCAAGACCAACAACCTTTAACCAACCAATAAAATGCAAGGCATGTGGCCGCATAGGGCAAATAGCATGGAACTGGTTTTCAAATAATTATAATTCAAATTACCGCGGAACGAATAAGAGTTTGTTCAGGGGAACAAAAAACAGCGGGTACGCGATCAGAGGCAATAGAGGAAGTACTTCCCTAACATGAGGTAGATATAATAATGGCCAAAACTTCCAAAGCAATACGTCACAATATCGTGGTAGAACTAGTTACCCAAGAAGTAATTGGAATACCAGGGGCAACTTTACAAACAGGCGAGAACAAAATACCAACGCTAATTGGCTGAATAACCAGAATAATGAAAATAGAATAAATGACCGTACAACATCAAATAACTGGGCACCCCAGGGAAACGACACAAGCCTCCAAAACCCATAAGACCTAATTTTGGCGGCAGACTATTTTTTAGGTCTCCAAATGTAATAATAACATCTTTAAGTGCAGAAAATAAAAAAATATTACACATATTTAACAATTTCAGCGTTGAAAAGATTCATTTTAATACACTAATAGACTCTTGAGCCACTGTAAATGTTATGAGCATGTATGTGTTTAATGCATTACCCAGGCACATCAAACAACGAATAAACTATTCATGTCCTAACTTACCAAGCGTGACGGGAAATAATTTAGAAGTTAAAGGATCAATATACCTGACGGTATTTAAGGATAATAGAAGTTTATCTACTAGATTTATTATCTGTAAAAATGTCCCTGATGAAGCAATAATATGCTAAAATTTTTTTTAAACCAACAAAATACTATTTGATGTAGCCAATTCCAAATTTATCTATCCGTCTTAAAAGCGGGTCAGAGTGAACAATATTCAAAACAATTCAAAAAAGTTAAAAATAAATAATATGAAAGAATAAAGGGGCAAACAAATTCGGTAAATCACCAAATTATGGATAGAAATTATAAGAAGACACCCCTAATAACAATAAAACGAACAAAATTGCTTTAGATCAAATAATTACAAGAACCTATGACAAATACTATGAATTCTTAGTGCGTAAAACCAAAATCCCACCTAAATCAATGCAGAGAGTTCAAATATCCCAAATGATTGAACCAATTAATGCAAAAAATGAAATTTGGATCGCCACACCAATAGAGGATATCCCTAAAAATTTGACATGTGAAGAACAAATTATAAATTATGAAAAGGGAGAGGGTTACATTTGGAAAACCAATACACATGAAAATGATGTAACTAACTTAAAAAAGGGTACATGCCTAGTAGAGATACAAGTTGTGTCGGAAGCGGACCTAGACGATTGGAAGAAGTCAGGGGAAAACTTAGTAAATAACATAAATACACAAGAAAAAGAATATCCCATATCGAAAGCCCAATTTTTAGAAAAATGTGATTTAAATCATATCACTGATATCCTGCTAAAGAATAAATTATGCGAACTATTTTGGGAATTCAAAGACGTTTTTTCAACGTCAGAGAATGACATAGGTCTAATACCATTCTACGAACACGCAATACAAACTAAAGGGTTACCTGTTGCCAAACAACCGAAACATATTCCATACGAACATAAGGAGTGGCTTAAGAATAAAATCAAGGAGCTCGAACGAAATGAAGTAATCAGATCTAGCATTACCCCTTATTCTACTCCAGTGATCCTGGTACCCAAAAAAACAAGGACCTTAGATTGGTGGTGGACTACAGAGCTTTAAATAAACAAGCAGTTAGCGATAAATTCCCACTTCCCAGAATAGATGAAATCTTAGACTCGATTTCAAACAATAATAAAATATTCACTTCCATAGACTTAACTAAGCGAAACCATCAAGTAAAAATAGCAGAAAGCGAAGTATATAAAACAGCATTCTGCACAACTGAATGTCGTTCTTATGAATACTTACGAGTGCCCTTTGGACTCAAAACCAGTTCAAGCGCATTGCGCAGACCCTTGTTTCACCTGCTAAGAGGTCTAAATAACATAATCCACTTCGTGGATGACGTGATTTGCATGGATAAAAATGCTGAGGACCATTTAATTACCCTATCCAAGGTATTCGAAAAATTTAGAGAGGGAATTTAAAATGTAGACCAGAAAAAGTAAACTTGTTACAAAATAAAATAAAAATTTTTGGGAGTAGTAGTAACGCAGGGCCAAATAGTCCCGGATCCAGAAAAAGTAAAAATAGTAGAGAATCTACTAACCCAAACTATAAAACAGTTACGAGGTATCCTGGGACTTTGTAGTTACTTTCGAAGATTCATACGAAACTATTCCCAGATAGCCAAGCCCCTAAAAAAAGCACTCATATCAGAGCCCATCTTATCATTACCAAACTTCCAAACGGGACAAGTCGTAGTTACTACAGATGCATCAACAAAGGGAATAGGGGCCATTCTCTCACAAACATTTGAAAGGGAAGAAAATAGCAAAATCATAAAGGAAGAAAAGATAATAGCATATGCTAGTCGTACCCTCACCCCAAGAAAAAAAAAATTACTCAGCCACCATGCTTGAGTTATTATCAATAATACATCACCTAGACAAATTTAGACATTATTTGGTGGGTAGGAAATTTAAACTACGCTGTGATCATAAGAGCTTACAATACCTACAAACTTTTAAAAAACCAACGGGGATCCTTGCTCGATGGATACTCAAAATACAAGATTTAGACTATGACTTTGAATACCTCAAGGAAAAGGAAAACGCTCCTTTTGATTACCTTAGTAGATTTCCAGAGGATAACCCCTCGTAAAATTAAATTAACGAAGTTATCCCAATAAACTAAAAAAAAGCCCCTAAAAGTAGAAAATTAAAAACAATTACAGCCAATGAGCCAAAAAATGAGTATGGCCCGCTATCTTTGATTAGTATAAAAGAAAGCCAAAATACAGATGAAATATGTACTTCCCTGATAAAATATTTCCTAGATGATCAAGAACCACCATATCATTTAAAAACACTCAAAAAGGAGATAGATAATTATTATTATGATTTGGATGAAAAAATATTATGTAGAATAATAACCAATGAGACCAACCGAAACCAAATTTCTATGATTCCAGTATTACCCCAAAATCTAGAAATTCCTGCATTTAAAAATTTCCATTCAGAGATAGGCGATCACCTAGGAATTAATAAGACTTTTCACAAATTAAAGCAATACTTTTATGTCCCCTCAGCTCTAACTAAACTTAAGGAGTTCATAAACAACTGTAATACGTGTAATCTGAGAAAAAACCGATTGTATACCCTAATCCACCCATGGGAAGGACCCCCATAGCAAATTATCCATTTGACATAATTTCATTTGACCTGTATGGCACTAGTGGCGGCTTGCCCACGTCCAGCAAAGGTCACACTTGCATCTTGTCGGTCATCGACCATCTTTCCGGTTTCACTTTTGCTAAAGCGTTAAAAAATCAAAGTGCCTACACCACCGGCCAAGCACTCGCTAAGTTGTTCCTAAATTTCGGAATACCAAATACAGTGCTGAGTAATAACGGGAGTAATTTTGTCTCAAAAGTCACTAAAGATTTAATGAGCTTTCTCCACATTGATAAGTTAGTAACAACCCCATATCCCCATCAAGCCAATGGGAAACTTGAAAATAAACATAAATTATTTTCAAATATTTTAGAAATTTACACAAAAGAGAATAGAAAAGACTGGCATGAGACCTTACCTTACCTAACTAACGTGATCAACACGGTATTCTCACCAGTAGTGAAATACAACCCTTTCCATATACTTTTAGGACGAGATTTTCGAATTCCCTATGATGAGATTATCGAACCAAGACAGTATTATAACTATTCCTAAGATCACAAGCAGGAATTTATCAGTAGACTGAGAGACTTATAAAATTGTTGAGAAAGAAATAGAAAAATCCAATATAAACCCTTACAATAAGATTATTACAAACGTCAAGGGATATTAAAATTTCAATGTAGGGGATTTCGTTTATGAAAACAATGAAATGAAAACAGAGGGCAAGCAACTCTCGGATCGATACTCCAACCCTTACAGAATTATAACGAAATACGATAACAAAATAACATTGAAGATCTTTAGCCCAAATACAAAAAAAACTTATAAAACTCACATCAGTCGTATAAAAAGGGCAAAATTTCCGGAAGCATGGGCCCCACAACCCACGACATCTGATACCTCAGATACCGAAAATAAACCACCTCGATCAAGATTAAGTGAATTAAAACCCTTTAATTTCAAACAAGGACATTTCGAAAACGAGAGCGAAGAAGAAGATTTCCGTGAATTCTTAGCAATGACAAATATGGTTACCCCAAAGAATCAAATCCCAAATAACCTAAAATACGGAGAAAATACTTCATCCTCCACAGAGAGTTCAGAGGATCAAGATTATACAATTTCTCCAAAATCTAAGTTTTTTCCCGATAGAATCTCAACCCCCCATCCTGCCAAACCATTCCCAAACGATTTAATTTCACCAACAACGCCCATAGAGCGACCTGTATCACTCTATGATGAGTTAAATAGAACTATTTATAGTCCTAGCAACCAAAAATCGGAGTACCCCAGCGAACCACGAGGAAAAACTTTACGCTAAGCAATGGACATAATAAACTACCCAATCCTAACAAGACACAGGACACACA
This sequence comes from Artemia sp. Qi Xiang Cuo, assembly GCF_049724085.1. NCBI lineage: Eukaryota > Metazoa > Arthropoda > Branchiopoda > Anostraca > Artemiidae > Artemia > Artemia sp. Qi Xiang Cuo. The sequence continues at coordinate 245,263 of NC_142812.1, forward strand.
AGGTAAATCCTGAAACGACAGAGGACACTCAAAAATCGCATGATCATGATATAACAGCATCAAAGGCCAAACCAAGGAATTACACATCGTGGAAGGAGACTATGATACAAAAGATGCCACATCCCCCTGAAGACTTTGCTTTCAAGCAATGGCGGAATCCGACAAAAACTTTTGACTCTTCAGAGAGTTCACAGGAATCATTTAATCTGCCAGAAGTAAGAGTCCCCCCTAAACAAGCAATTGATAAGCCTAAAACTTCAAAAGGGGAAGAAATTTTTGAAAGCAAGGCCGGCTCTATCCCCAAGTCCCAAAAGTCCCCCATTACAAATACAGACCCTGAATCATTAAGTACATCAGAGTCGGAAAGCGAATCGGGCCAGGAGAAATTCAGAGATCCAAAAAGCTTAAAACCAATTTCGGCGGAATCGCAAGGAAAGGAGACAAAACTAAAAGGTCAAAAATTTCTAAATAAACAATATAAAAATTTTTGACATAATCTTGTTAGCCAAAACAAAAAAAGACAAGCCCCAATCAACCAAGGAAATAACAACCAAATCCGGCAGAATAGTGAAAAAACCAGAAAAATTAGATATATAAATAAGTTTAAATGTACTAATCCTTATATTATATCCGCACGCAATATCCACCCTTTATATTACACATCACTTTCAGGTGCATTAAATCACTTGGACTATTAAAAAAACTGGCAAGTTGCTCCAAGGATAGTGTGAGCAAGATTCTTATTTAAACAATTAACACACTAACAAAAATAAAGTGACAGTTTGCTAAACTAACATTTAGTAACTAACCCCTTACTGTGTAATATTTAAAAAAAATTTGCCCTTAGCTACCTGAACTTTTTTTAATCCTATTTTATTTTACTACATTAAAATCAACCAAATTTAACATTTTGATTTTAATACATAAGTACCCATACCTTAGCCTGTAGACCCAATTACTGAAAAAAAAATTTCATTCATCCCCATACCAAATAGTGACTGAATACGGAGTTGAGGATCAAGAAATTGTGTTTAGCAAATTTCTATTGCCAGGCAAAATGATGCTACATGAATTTGTAACAGAAAATACATTCACAGGAAGAAGAAATATATTTAAAAAGTTGAGTCCTGAATGGATGAAATATAAAAACGTTTTAATCACTATTGGAGATATGTGCGACATCAACACATATAACATTACAAATGAACTAACATTTTTTATTAGTGAGGAAGTCTCTTAAAACCCCTGAAAAACACCTTTCAAAGTCTCTCCCTTGGATCTGGCCATCCAAGCAAATAGCCCCCACGCCGTAAGAGCATTACTCAACGACGAGGCCCGAACGACTACCCATTTAACCGTAAATACACGGTATCTAATTACAAAATTGGATCATAAGATTTTAAGCATGATCTTACTTCACCAGGAAACAAAATCTTATTTATTAAACAACATGAGATGGTTTCGTAAGAATCTATCCGATTTCATGGACATCATCATAAAGCTAAAGGTACATGACGACATTACACACCTACCCAAAATCATCAAAGTGAAAATGGCCATTAGGACATTCAGAATTCTCAGCAAGTCAGTACCAAAGAATTCATCTCACCAGAAGTTGATCTTTCAGTTCATGGTTCATGAAATAATTCGTAAATTTATACCGCATGTAACATTACGACCTAACCTTGTTCGGATATTTAACTTCTGGCATTTCGACCTGATTCAGGTATTAATGAATCAAAGCGTGTCCTTATGGCAGAGGGATTTGAACTGTTTTAGGAGGCACGAAGCTAACTTTATGATTCGTAATACGGTTCAAGTCTTCTTCCAAAGAATTGAGGACGATCACCTTTGGGCAATACCATCAGGGGGACCAATAAACGACTACTTCATTAGGCTCCATGACTACAATATACTAAAGTCCATGATTTACAATCTGTATCAATCCAATAAGAACTTCTCGTTTGAAATCAAAAATGATCACGTATTAACATTTGAGGAAACGGGGGACCCAAATCCAACCAAAGAAAAAGATGTGGTAACCCTCGAATTAATATTTAGACCCCTTTCAGTCAGAGATGAATGAACTTACCTTATTGGGTCTGTGTTGGAAGAGAATACGTACTCACATGATACAAGATGTAAGACGAATAAGGCAATTACCCCTCCAAAGAAGCTCATTAAAATACCTGATGTATTATCCTAACTATCCAGGAGAAGGAACAAAAATAACATTTAAGGCAAATATCAAAGACAATGACTACATAGTAGGGAAGGTTAAAGGGGAAATAAAAAAAAATAAAAAAATTCCGATAATTTAAAAGAAACTTTTAGCCCAATTCTAAATAATTGGTAAAAAGTATACACTTACGCACGCAACTACGCGCACAAAGGGTGACCACAAACATACATGACAAACAAAAAATAAGCGGTGCATATTTCTCCAATAGCCAGTAAAATCAAGATAAAATAAAACTACCAAGTTCCCAAGTATAACAATATCAGGATCACCATAATTAATCTTTGTATTAAATTTTCGATTTGAATTTTAATTCATGAATTGTAATTCAAAAAATTGCTAAGTAATATTTTATTATATTATAAATAATTATATAAGAGAGAATGCAGTGAACAGCCGTCCTAACCTTCCCAATCCTTGGCAGCCTCCGGAGTAGGCAAACGTGAGGATCAAGGAATCTCTTGCCATATAACTGTATTCAGTGCATGAGGATCGCTTACGTGTGCTGCGTACGATTGTATACTAATGCATAATCCCACACCACGATAATTCAAAACTTACTTTTAATCTTAATGAAGAATTTAAATGCGGATCCGAGGGCATTTTTGGTGTTTCGAGCCTCGAGAGGCTTCATCTTTTGTGTATTTCGGGGTTCGAAATACTGAGGGTTCCTTTAGGATCAATCCTACTTCTTCCCAAATTAACTTTATCGGATATCAGATTCCCTTTGGGATTTCCAAAGACAACTCTGCAATAATAAACAACATCAAGATATACATGTGTATATGTATGTATATATATATATTTTAAAAAAAAAGGTAGTTTCATGGAATAATTTTAGACTAGTACGGAACTTTGGAGAATCGAATTGTAATAACCAAGTGCGAGGTGGCACTGGTGAGAAACAATTCAACTTGGGCCTAAAGTGACCTTACTTTCCATTCAAAAATAAATATTCAATCTAAGTTGATGTGGAGCTTTAGAAGCATCGAAGTATGTCAAACGAATAAGTACCCTAGTATGAGGAAATACTGGCAAAAAAGGTTATAGTGTTCTACAAATATAATTGATTGTATTGAAACAAATGGTTATCTTTTGCATATTATGACTAAATACACTAAAATCAATATCAATTTGACCCCCTAGAACATAAATAAAAAATATGATTTTTTTTGTATTTCATTTCTAAATTTATTCTAGGGTATATTCCTTAAGATTCTCAAGAAAACTATTGAATGAGAAATTTCTGTATATTTCCAAGGTGCTAGGTAAGGTAACTGATATTTAAACTACTAACATTAAGAAACTAAGGTACAGATAATTTCAAATCTTTCAAAAAAAAAGGAACGTAATGTACAAGACCCATAGTTTAATTAACATAACCTCACCAAGTAATACACAAAAAAGAGATTTGATCAACTTAGTGATCTATGGCGGTATCAAAGGAAGAATCTTATTTACTAAGGTCTACCTAAAACTTACATCGTATAGCCTACCAAACCTAGCTGAAATAAATCATGAATTTAGACAAGAATTATTTGATGAAAATGTAAAAAAGGCTGTAGGAAATCTTCAGTATATTGCGATTGAAAACCTCCTAAAACCACCCACAATCTTACTTAAAGATGAATTATTAAGGGACATTATTTCAACTATGATAGATAAAGATTTTAACCAAAAAGGAAAAAAGGGTGCAATCCTAGTCTTCAAAGTACTGGTACAGAATATTCCTAAAAATCAATACCCTATAATAGCAGCAGAAATTGTAAAGTTATTAGACTATTCAATGAACAAAAACACGAAAACAACATTTTGGCCTCTGAAATTCTTATCTATCTTTGTGGATCAAGGTCACAACTATAAGAACAGAAAAACTTCTTTGAAATTTTTCTCAACAAAAATAAAGCTTTTTTTGGAAAATCCTCAAGACAATGTCAATTGCTTCAAGGCAATCTTCAAATAACTGGAACAATAAATACAAAATATTTATGGTGGATGCCAACACAAACGAAGATATAAAAAATATCACACTGAACTTATTTAAAAATGACGTATATTTCGGAAGAAAAATATCCGCAATCAGACATAATAGTCTACGAAAAAAGGCATTGTGGTAAACGTCTCTGTGCAGATGTACAATAAAATTTTGATATTATAAAAACAGTAGTTAAAAGGGATAGCCCCTTGCAAGAATGGTGCAAAAGTATAGTAATAAATACTATCCAAAAATCAAATTTTATTTTGTAAAACATTGTTTTTCCACTACTTTGTAACAAAAAAACATTAAGCCACTGCATTGCTTTTATATTATCGATCCATATGATGTATCTAAACCATTAGCACTGTACACTATTCACAAACAACAAATCAGTCTGTCAGACAAACAAACTAATCTCCCAAATACGTTTTAGAACTCAAACCCCAACCATTATGATGACTGAAAAACCAATCATGACCATAATAGATCCAACAACAATATGTATGCCCAAATGCACATTATAAAACGTCTGAACATTAAAGTCAGTAATATGTATATAATGCATCATTACCAGATAATCAGGAAGACATATGGTTAATAAAAAAGATAAATTAGTTCAAAAATCTTTAATTACCTTTTTACTTAGATATCTTCAAAAAAAATGTCAATAAAAAAGACATTGAGTTGCTCTGATTTAAAGAATTTTAAGTACACCCAAACAATGAAAATTCTGAAAAATCCCTTAAATGAGGAAAACTACACAATTGAAACACAAAGTTTACCAGATATATAAAGAATAAATCACGGATTCAATGAATTGATATTTAACTATACCCTAAATGAGGCAGTACGTAATCTAAACCATACAAGCCTTGACTCACTACTAAAAATCCCTTTAATTATCAAAACCGGTCTGATAATTGATATCAAGATCAAACTGATGTCTTGCTCCTTTTCCCTAAGAGTAATTCGGGAAAGTTTCCAATACAAACGAAAGTTTGCCTCCCTAACTTTTGAGGAATTAATCAAACGATCCCTAAGAAAAGCTTACCCCTTAATAGAAACTCTGAATGGTGAAAACCTATGGCACACATATGATGAACAAGGCTTCACAATTATATGGCCACTAACATTCTTATCAATACTTTTAGATAAAGGATAAAATCTTGTGAAAACAAACAATTTACTCCTTGCCCTCTCCAAAAATTACATTGATCAAAACCAAATTGAATTATCATCTGGTCTAGTAACCTACTATTTATATGGACAAGATTACCAGGAATTAAGGAAAACAATCCTTGGTCTCTATAAAAATGATGGAAACTTTGGTTCAAAAATACTGCCAAGTGTAGACCTAGTAGCTTTTGAAGAAAAAATTAAAATTAAAAGTTCAAGTTTTTTATTTTATCACATGCATATAACCATTAAAATAACACGCATTAACCTGAGAAATCCCACACTAGAACAACTATGCAGAAAAAATATACGCCAATATATGAGAAAATCTGGAATTACAAACTCTTTCAAAAACCTTAACCTCTAAGCCAAACTAAAAAAATATCTATTATACAAACATGACAATCCTGAGAAGAACAACCAAATTTTTGAATTAAAATTCATGACCCCAAACATACTAAAATCAGAAAATGAAATATGAACACCTTTGGAAAGTCCTATATTCCGGCTAAAATGAACCAAATCCCAAAGGTCGAATCAATTAACAAAAAGTAAAATCCTGTAATTGAAAATTATTTAACAAACAGAACTCCTAAAATTCTTTTTAAAAATGATAACAAAATGGCCACACCATGCGATCTAACAGCCGACGAATATTAAATCCTGATTGGCTAACCATAGAACAAAAGGCAAAAAATGTAAAAAAAAAAAAATAGAATAACTTCAAATATTCCTTATAAGTTTCACTAAAATACATTTTTGACCTTAGACTATATACATCTAGTCAATAAAAATAAAAATGTAATTTTAATGTTCCCATTTAAATCGTCAAAATTCTTATTAAAAACAAAAAATTAGCATCCAATTATGTAAACACAGCATAATCTGTAAAATGGCAGAATTTTAGATATGACCATATATAGACATATAGTATACCCCAATACAAAATGAAGAATACTTAATAGTTAAATAATTAAGACAAGCACTAATCCAGCTAAAAAAAAATGAATGAAACAAACCAGTTAAGGTAATTAAGAACAAAAACTCTTAATCAAAAGGTCATTTTGAAATATATAAGAAAAGGAACTGAAAAAAAATCCTAATATAAAACAATAAAGAACTTACTGTGCTGCTATAACAATATGAAATGGCAAACAAAATCATTTCAGGCAATATGTGCGCCTCAAAAGTCATTCTTAAAATGGCGTCAATTTAAACAAAGAAATTCCATTTCTAAAGTCAAAGCCAATCAAAATAAAGGAAATTTAATCTTGCAAAATACGTTTAGACTATAATTTTAAACAAAACTAAATAAAAAAAAATAATTTAAACCTTAAAAAACCTTAATAATCTGTAAAAAAAAGAATATATTTATTCAAATACAAATAATAGAATTCAGTATCAACGATCCTTTAAAAACGGTAAATTTTACAAAACTATGCCGCATGACATTAAAACATTTGTAACAAAATAGTTAATTTGGTTTGTATGCATATAATCCAACAATTCAATTACACCACATAACAACTTTTAGCTACCAAAGATTAGTTAAAATTTGTTAAATCAACATTATGATTTTTTAAGTCCAGGATATGTGTGTCTAACCTACAAAGTAGGCTTATCTCTAATTTTCAAGAAATATGAAATATGGTAACAGTCTAATTAATGAGTTGTAACCTAACAACTAACAGAATTGGAAAATTAAAACAACCAAACATTAAAACGACCGATGCCCCATCTAAAATCATTCTTGTTAAACTACATAGGCTATAAAATTACTAATCTACAAAGAAAATGAATGGATAAAAATGGACTAAATTATAAAATATATACAAACCTATAAACTAATGAACCTATGAACCAAATGTAAACCTAATATAAACCTAAATTAAGGTGACATAGGCCTACTAGCCCACATCTCTAGAACAAACTCATTCAAAAACTAATTTTGTTGAACAATTAATGTATGAGATATTTTAATTACAATCAATACTAATATCCACCATAAGGGATATGTCACCAAACGAGTAAATTGAACCCAGTTGGTACAGAAAAAACCTAAAAGATGCATAATGGAATTGCATCAACTAACCTTAATGCATGATGCAATGCTTAATGTTTTGACAACTAGTATATATAAGTGCTTTAGCTTACCCTTATAAAACAATTTAGTATAGCATAGAAAATCAATAAAAACATTAGTCCTAGTAAATGTGTAATCAAATTTGGACATTAACTAAAGATTGTTGAGTATGCTAGCTAACAATTTAAACAAATGATAATTAATCATGACAGTATTCTGATTACTCCTAAACTCAAAAAGACACTGTAATTCTATATCAAGAAAAAATCGATAGGCATGGTGCAAACAAAACAATATTTACCATCAAATTTTTCAAATAAAGGTCAAATAAGTAATTCTTATTAACATTAACATATGTATTATCAGATTCTGGGCTAACACTAATATCAATAGACATCATAACCATGTCATTACTAAATCTGGCTACAGATGTGAGTAAATTTGAATTTGCCTTATTTGCGCTAACAAGCGGAACATTATCATATGACTTAGTTGACCTAATCAGCTTAAAAAGTATCCTAGATGATATCAAAACCCACTTAACATTTGGTCTCAATTTACCAGTTTAACCATAAGTTGCTAACCTATTCCTATATTATACCAAACTAAAAGTACATTTTACAGAAATAAATGACCAACTTTTTGCAGTAGTAACAACACCCCTGATCAATCAACAATCCATATATGATCTATATAAAATTTCTACCTTTCCTGTTAATATTAAGGAAACCAATTCCTTCGTAAGCATCGTGCCAGAGGCAGAGTATTTGTTAATTGACCAAGACAGAAGGAAATATGCATTGGCAAATGCACAAGACTTAAAAGAATGTGTCACATTCAAAAACTTGGTCTGCCAACTAACATTACCTATCTACAATGTAAAAATAGGATCATGTATGTTGGATATTTTTCTAAAAGAATCTCAACAGGAGGACGTCCCAAATTCGTGCGAAGCACTTATAGGAAATACAAAACGAGAAATATTTATCAACCTCAGAAATGACCTATGGCTATTTACTGTCCCTAAAACGACAGTTGGAACCATTTCCTGCTACAACAATACCGAGAAAATAGACCCAAGCTACCGAACTGAACTATTATTACAGGATGTGGGAACCATAACAATCAAACAAGGTTGCCGCCTGGTAACCAAGGAAAGTACGGTGCAAAAACCACTAATTACAACAAGTACAAATATGATAAGTCCAAAAATAGTAAATTTTCAGGGAATAAATCTTTCATTTACAATCCCAAATATAAATGATGAAGAAATAAAAAACTCTATCTGGAAAAAAATAGATAACATAAAAGGCACAGTGCCACTAACTAAAATAAAAGAGGCATTTGATTCTCAGATACCACTCTTCCCGAATGAAGATCAAAGACTAGAACATGTCGACAACCAATATGGTCTATTCTCACCCAACTCATGGTACAACATTATTATAACAACATCTCCGGTATTTCTTGTTTCATTAACCATAAGAGACATATTAATTTTAAACTATGGTAGGCTCTTAAAAATATGCAACATAGGGTTCAAAAAAGAAGAAATTGATGTGCACGAAATGCATCAGTTAAATCCATCAGCTCCTGACAATAACTAAGCCTCACGAATTAAGGGGATATTGTATAATACAAGAGATATGAGAGGTCCTCTCTTGTAATTTCTGATATCCAAAACCTATTGTAAATAAATATTGTTAATGTACTGTTTCAATAACATACATCAACAATAAAGAAGGCACCAAAAGCTAAGTTAATGAAGACCTCCATTATTAATTATAGTTAGTGTAACTTCAAAATATACTCTTATGCTTTTTATGTAACCCTGCAACTATTCCACCACAGTAGTGTAATAAGTGGTGAAGACAGTGCTTATATATGTAACCGTTATATTTTACAAGCTGCATACAATATATGTAACTATGTATTTTTATAATATTATTAGTGTCTAATACCTTTACTTGTCGAGATATTCAATAATTTCCTTTTATACATGTTGTTGAACACAAATCTGCCTAGAATTTTTGTTATAGGAACTGGCATGTCACAAAGATACCAACTTGGTCATAATCAATGTAACACCTTTGTCATAATTCTTCAACCACCGAAAAAACCCGAGAAGATACATTGTTGATATTTCCCAGTCATGCTGATCATCACAGCAAGAAACAACCAGTCATCATAAAGAGAACCTGTTAAGATTATGTTGTTCCCTATCTTGTAGAAAACTTAGAACGGAAGAATAACTCAACAAAGAAGAATCATCAACAGGAAAAGAAACATATACCAGCCTAAAGAAGTCACACTTATGCAGACCAAAACCAAGCATCCAAGATAATCAGATGAAGACATAACCATGCACACAATCAAATAAGAAGCCGCCAAATTATACAAGACAAGAAAAAGAAAACCAACCTGCAATAGGAAGTTTATAAGAACAATTTCATCAAAAACAAAGATAAGATATACCTTAAATAAACTTCTATCTTTATTAAATCCAAATAAGGTATTAACATATGCGTTGATGTGAAAACAATGAAAAACAGGGAACCAATCATGACTTTTTACATAAGTTATAGACTATTACAAATTTCAAGTTAAATTATGAGGGCAATGGGAAAAAAGACTAAATGTTTGCTTTTGCAATAAGAACAATAGTTAACCAAAATCAACAAGTGGCTAGGGTAGATAAGAGACATGTAGAATTATGGCAAAAAGTGAACAGAACAGATTATAAACATAATATATGACAAAAATTAAAGTGACAAGTTAAGTGAATATAGGCCAGAAAACCAGTAAATGATTGTGAATGTTTGTTATACTATATGTTCATTTTAATAACCACGTATGTTTGCAATCTAAAATACCCAGCATCAATTGAACAAAGTTATACTCAATTTTATAATCCTAATGAAAATAGAAAAGACTAAACTGTAAAATTTAACATAAGAGAAACAATTGAAGCTTGGTATCATATAAAAAAAAGAGAGAGAGAGAAGAGAATTTAATTATTGTCAGTGTATTTAAAATATTTAAGTGACGTTACTGTAATCCAAGGTGTAGGAATATAATCTAGGGGATATAATCGAAAATGGAAATTTATAAAACATTAATATCCCAGGGTGTATGAAATGTATTTCTTTTATAGAAAATAATGAACAACGTTTTAATTATAAAAATAAATTCTAACATATAATATTTTAATCTGATGATGTGGGCATCATCTACTAGGGGAAGGGAGATATGCAATGTATTGCATAGCTAAGAAAAGCATTTCCTTTGCGCAAAAGCAAAAATTGTGTCTTTTAAAAGAAGTGTCATTTTAAAGCACCCTATAATTTTGAAAAAGCTACGGGCAATAGCTTACGTGCAGAGCATAGCGCAAAGCATAACATACGTCCTAAGTATTGCACATTTTGAATTTTCCAAAAAGAATCTAAAGTTTTTTTGCCTTCATTTTTATCTAAGTGGAAACGAATTAGGGGGAGTGTCAGATAAACGATTTTTGCGCATCAAACCTTTTTTGCGGATGAAGACTTGTATTTAAGTGAGATAACTTTTTTTCGTATCTTCCCACGCATGGGAGACGTCAGCAAACCAGTGGTTTTACAATAGATATAAACTGTAAATTCGGTGTTTTAAGGCAGTCTTAGGATAACATCCAGAGACAATTTTTATGCTCATTTACCGAGTTGTCAACTTTCACTTTGTCAATTGTCATTTTATGTAAGTACAATAAAACCATTGTTTATTATGATCTTCTTGTTTGTATTGTCAAATGTCAGTCAGATCTCTCGTGTACTCTAGGTAACGTTACCATTGGGGATCAGTATCAGAGGATAGCAAGCAGTCCTGAATCTGTACTCTTTAATCTCAAGATAGAGGCAACGAAACTCAATCAGATCCCATAGATTCAATTCATAGGAGAAGGGATTCAAACCCTTCGTGAGGCCACCTCTAAATTAAAAATCAGAAAACATATTCAAGACATGAAAGCCTCCTTAACATCAGCAACTTACGAGTTCAAACATTACCCCCCGTTTCATTGTGACAAAGAGTCAAACTTTAGCGTAAAGAGTAAGGTGCTAAGGAAAGGACAGCCCCTTTCATGTATGGAATAATTTCTGTTCGTTTCAAGTTTTAGTGTCACTCCTTACTTTCAGCTAATAAATTTTTTTTATATTTAATTAAAGTAAAGAGAGAAGTTGTACCTTTCAGCGAACTAAAGCTTCCGCTTCCTAGTTTCTGCACCATATTTTTGAAAAGCTCCTTCAAATACACTGGCTCTTGATGTTTTCCCATTTTCCTAGAATTATGAAAAATAGTGCTTTACTGAAAACACAAAACAAGATTAGGAGCAGAAAAATCCTTAACTAGCCCACAGAAAATTAAAAACACACTTGTAAAGTTCTCCAATGTCTTTTGCCAGCCATGGAATTCTCTAATAAACAATTTTAGGCATCAATACTCTAATAAACCTTAGTTTTCAGTTAAGTACCAGTTTTTCACCATGGTAACTAAAGTTTGATCTTCTAACACGCCTTTTTGTGTGTGCTCCTTCTAAACGCAAAGGCTATTTGTTTTTAGCATGAAATATTGGTAATTTCTTTGTGCATAGAGTTAGGGACTGTGTGTGGGTTTGTTAGGAGAGTGTGATTAGTTTATAATTGTGACAGCAGTGATAAACAAATTTGGAAAAGGCATTTGATGAGTAACCTAACTGTATGCCTGTTTCCTTTTCTGGTTTATTTCTTTCCTAGATTGTAAGTTGTGATGTTTGCGTAATTCTAAATGAAGAACATCTCGATGAGATCTTGGTAAGTTAAAAGAGTTGTAACTTTCGCTAGTATCAAAGGAAAAGTAACCAATGCCTTCTGGTATTTGAAGTCTCTTCAGTTTTTTTTGGTGTAATTATAAGGCAAAATTAGCATAGTAATCGGCACTGGATCTCAATTTCTGAAACTACTAAATTTGCAAAGTTGCAGAAAATAACAAAACAATAGCGCCAAGATCTGTTAAGCGCTAGATGGAACTGGTGATATTGTATTAACAATAGCACCAATTTCCAGTCTCAGTTTCTAGAAATTTTCATTTAACCAATAATTAGGCTACTATTTATTTGTATGCCCAAGACAATCCTCTCAATAGTATCTTTATATAAAACGGAATTGGCCTTCGATCCCTTATAACTGCTTAGATTAGTGCCAAACATGTCTGCATGCTTACTTTCTGGGCTCTAGATTTTTAAAACAACTGGATACCCTGTGGTTTATTTTGCCTATATTATTTTTGTTTAGTTTTTAGTACTTTTAACTTAGTACGATTGCGCGATCAGATTTGTTTTTCAAGTTTTGTTTCGAGTCTTTTATGAAGTAGCAATGCACTCTTACTGAAATAAAACAAAAAAATGTTTTTTTTTGGGATGGAGGGGTGTTGAGATTGAATGCTCATGTGTCCTGCTTACCTTCTCAGAATTGTGTTTGATCTGTTTACAAAAAGTTTTGAATTGCTGATTGCCGTACCAAAGCACGGCAAGTACGGGGTTTTGAGACAAGCACGGTAGTAAAATTTGACTGTTTTCTTCACATAAATTAAGTCCTTTTACAGTTGCGAAGAAAATTCCCACCAGGTAACGAAAGAAGTGTAACTTCAAACAAGAAGAACAGAAAATGTAGAAGTAAGCCAGAAGTGGCAGTTTGATGTTATTTAGGAGAAAAGAAGAGACTCACCAACACCCAATGGAATACCAATGGCTAATGACGAAGTAGGATACCAGGTAGTAGACATTGGTCAATACAACATATTTGTATTATTTCTTGGATAACGGCTGACTAACATTGGGGGCCTTGGATTCAAACGGGGAGATAAGCTTTTTTGAAAACTTGATTGAAGGCTGAAACTGAATTAAATGTGGTTGACTGGAAATTATGTACTTTTCATTTTACCGTATTATGTGCATTAGTTAGTATCGTTCTGTGCTATTTTTTCTCTAAAGAGTTTCCTCATTTAGATTAATACTAGGGACTAGGCAGACGCTACCAATTTTGGTTTGACGGGTGTTCAACAAATATATTGTTTTTCTGATTGAGAGACAGAGGGCAAATTTGCACGAACTATCCTTGAGTTAATTTCTAACTATTGATAAAGGGCAAATTTGCTGTTTATCTTTGAGTTAATTGACGCTATTTGATTTTAAGACCCCGCTCTCTAACGGATAGAAGTCTCAAAAGCCGCCCATTAAAAATAAAATATGAAACAACTAGTATAATAGTTAATATGAATTCGCTCGTTGTTTTTCAGTCAGGAAAATTATATTTTTGGTAAAAGAAATTTTGTTTTGCAGGAAAAAATTTGAAGGAGAATTTTAAGAAGAGGAATTTAAAGGAGACAAAAGCTAAGTTCGTTATATTAGTGGCAATTTTGAAATATAATAGCGCATTGGCTCATTCATAGATAGTTGATCAGTTAGAGCAGAATTATGTAACTTTCTTGCAGTTAAAATTTTCGAATATTCCAAATTTTGTCCTTGACTGAAAAGAAGATTTAAGCAAATGCAAACGCACTCAAATTTAAATTTTAAGATAAAATCTACTTTAAAAATAACTCACAAGCCTGGCCAAGCCAAATTTCTATCCTGAAGTAAAAACAAAAGCAGAATAACGTATAAAAGGCTTATAAACACTTCCACATAAAAAACTGGCAAAGTAATGCACCGCCATTTTATAAAAACAATCAATAAAACATTTAAAAACAAATATATAAATTTTGGGCCATATTATATGGGGCATAATATGAAAAAAAGCTTGAACTTTGAAAGGGGTCAGTTCAAGCGTTAAAAAGAGGATACATTTTTTGTTAATTTTTCCTCAGATAGGGATATTTTTTTTTCGTATCTGGAAGTCAAGCTGTGTATAATCAAGTTAAGAGGCTATTGTTTGAATAAATTGAATTTTATTGGATGTACTGCAAAATTTGCGGGTGACTAACCGGAGAATCATATTCATGATGTGGATAAACAAAGGAGGATTTTTACTAAATAAATATGTTCTATCCTATATTAATAAGCAAATAGATTACAGAAAATGGTCCATGTGTTCTTTATCTGCACATGAAAACTCTCCTAACTTCTTAAGCCCCATAAAACGCATTACTTAATGTAATTTCCACCCATTCCCCCACCCCCCAAAAATTCCCTCCCTCAGTCAAATTACTTCCTTAAAAAAAAAGAACTATTTTACTTTATTCCCTCTTTTACTTTCTTACATTCGATTCATTATTTAGTACCCTCATAGAATTCATTATTTAGTACTCTCATAGCTGTTATTATAGTGCAGTTTTTAATTAAATTCTAGTGGCAGACTTTTTATTTATGCGCATGGGATCTGCTTCCCAAATTCGAAGGGAGCAAACACTGATATTACAGTTTGTTTGTGCAAAAGGGAGGTTGACGTTTGCGGGTTGGTATTCTTCAGCAGGGAAAGTATTGAGGTTTCTACATTCTAGAGTCGTTTTCTCCACGCTGTAACTTTCTGCTTGTTTGTACGAACCTTTCTACCCTCCCTTCGACAAGGGTGCAAAGCGGGGAACCTTAGTTTTAACATTTTGGGTTTCTAGCAAAGTGTCAGACATATATATCCATATATAAATCCTTGACGAATCAGGAGGAGGAAACCTTATTCAGGAGTTTTAGAAAGAAGATAGGTGCCTTAGCTTTATGAATAATATTTTTATTATGGATATCCTATTTTAAATTAGAGGAATCTGTGACACCGAATAATTTCAGGGAGGACGCATAAATTCCCGGAGGCATATGATTAAGGTGGAGTTTTAAGGAAATATATTGACATTATCGCGGATTTAAAAGGGTTTACTTTTGTCTCTTATTCCACGGCATCTTGTACAATGTTAATGAGGATACTCATTAAAATTCTTCAAAAGGTTTCAACAACCGTAAGCTCATCAATCAATTTCAATTCGTGGTGAAAATCATTAGTAAGACTGATGTGGAACTCGGAGAGTACGTTGGGGTACTCCGTTGGGAACAGGGAGGGAGTTGAAATAATGAATATGTTATTTGACTACTTGTGATCTATTTGATATGAAAGAAGCAACCAATTTCAATAGGAAAAGGTCAATATTGAATTCAGTGACAAGTTTTTGAACTAATACATTGTAATTAACAAAGTCAAATGCTTTTTTGGGATCTTTAATGGAAATTAGATTAAGCCAGGCATTAGACTTTTCAGGAATTATACCAATAAAGTTGACGAAATAAGCAATATAATTGGAGATAGATGTCGAACTGAGGTTCCCGAATTGCTCCAGGTCTCTAAGAGGAGGAAGGATTTTTTCCCTTCTGCAAAGAATTCAGCAGAGAATTCTTCGTATAGTTTAGAGAATAAACAAGATCAGATGAACACCTTCAAAACCATTGTTCTTATAAGGGGAAATGGAATATCAAAAGGACAAACCCTTGCTTTTCTTAGCTTCCAAGTTCTTCATTCAAATTCAAATGGAAAAATCACAGGAAGAAAGGGGAAATTTTGTCATGAGTCATCCTGACTACCTGTGGTATAAAACATCGTAAAACCCCATTGAAGCACCCATTAAAAGCACTCACCAGACAGTAGAGGAATTGGTGATGAGAAAAAAAAGATAAGGAATTCCCACGCGCCCCTATCAAAAAATACCTCTTAACGACATTTCTTTAATTTTTGGCTCATTAGCCATTGATATACTATGAGTAAAAATGTAAATGCATTCAGAAATGGAGAATACAAGATCTCCACTTGCTATTTCTTTACCCGGTGAATTTTGCTTTTGATTTTTTTAAAATAGAAATTAAGCCGAAATAGAAATACAAAATAGAAATAGAAAATAGAGTATATCAAAAATAGAAATACATATACAACAAAAGTACAAAAGTTCATAATAACGTCCGTTTCGAGTTATTATCGTCTCCTCCATGATAACACTGTTACTAACACTTCCGACACAGATAACACTGTCAAACTTATTTGACATTCAGGATTTATAAATATAAAATTCTTCTATTTTCCTAGAAGAAAAAATAACAAAATCAGTTTAATAAAAATGAAGCACGAATTTAAGGCACTGATAATCGGATTGGTTGGCAAATTTCTTATAGTCCTGTGAAGAAATTTTGTTTCCCTGGTGCCAACTCAGGTCTATTCAGAACTGGAAACCGTGATTTTAAATGATTTTTCGTCTGGTTGTTTCAAAATTATGAGACTCCACAGTAGTACCAAATTTTCGTCATTTTTACGACGTTGTGAATATAGATCATTATCGACATTTAAATCAGCAGGTTTTTTTTTTTTTTTTTTTTAGCAAACACTTTTTTTTAGCACACTTAGCAAACATGACACACAACCAGGGTTGCCGCTCTGGTGGCAACCCTATATATATATATATATATATATATATATATATATATATATATATATATATTATATATATATATATATATATATATATATATATATATATTCATATTTTCCGTTTCTTTGTCAAAGATCTTGCCTTTGTCAACATTTGATCCAAAAGGTTGAAAGTTGGACTGTCGTGATCTCGTCTCCTGACACCTGACAGGTGGGTCAGATAGAAAAAAATCAATGGTGTTCTGTTTTGTTGTTTGTCTGTGTCATTGGTTTCTTGTTCGTTAGCTTTGTTTTTTTTCTCTTTTCTTTTCCCTTTACTCCGTCTTGTCGTGTTTTGTGATTGATGGGTGTTCAATAAATAATAATAATATAACAGAAACAGATCCGACAGATAGAAAGACAGACTGTCTGAACAGCACACACGGTAAAGTCATCTCAAAATTTACAGGATCACCAGCTTGTTTTGTCACAGTTTGGCATATTTCCAATTCACAGGGGTTTTCTCCATTTTGGGCTCTCATATCCTGAGTCAAACTTGGCATGTGAGACAACTTCTGGTTTCTTTTCTCCATGACTCCATCACGATCACATGACATGTGATGTAGTTATTTGAAAGTTTTAAAGTTTGGTAGTTATTTGTACTGAAAAAGGCTTTGGTCCGACAAAACCCAAAGCAACCAAATTTTTAGAACCTTCGCCGAATAGTGTTTTTTGCATGGAATTGAGCTGCTGGTAAACTATATTGCTCTTTTTATGCAGATGATTGTTGCTCAAGAAGTTGTACCTTCTTCTTTCTCGATTGGAGATCTCACTCCAATTCCAAAGAAAGTTAAACTCGCCACCCACAAATTGTCTTTCCGCCCTATAACGGTGGCTACTACGTTCTGTAAGCTTCTACCATCTGAACGCGAAATGCTATGTTCAACCTTACCAATTTCGTTTCCAGCCACGCTTCGGTTGTGCCCACGCTTTGTTGGTTGTTGCGAAAACATTGATCGATCCTGATGCATCAGGTAAAACTCGTGTTAGCCGAGAATGATGTTCGTAAAGCGTAAGTATATATATATACGTATATATATATATATATATATATATATATATATATATATATATATATATATACTGTATATATATATATATATATATATATATATATATATATATATATATATATATATATATATATATATATATATATATATTATATATATATATATATATATATATATATATATATATATATATATATATATATATATATATATATATATATATATATATATATATATATATATATATATATATATTCATATTTTCCTTTTCTTTGTCACAGATCTTGCCTTAGTCAACATTTGATCCCAAAGGTTGAAAGTTGGACTGTCGTGATCTCGTCTCCTGAGACCTGGCAGGTGGCTCCGATAGAAAAAAAATCAATAGTGTTCTGTTTTGTTGTTTGTCTGTGTCATTGGTTTCTTGTTCGTTAGCTTTGTTTTTTTTCTCTTTTCTTTTCCCTTTACTCCGTCTTGTCGTGTTTTGTGATTGATGGGTGTTCAATAAATAATAATAATATAACAGAAACAGATCCGACAGATAGAAAGACAGACTGTCTGAACAGCACACACGGTAAAGTCATCTCAAAATTTACAGGATCACCAGCTTGTTTTGTCACAGTTTGGCATATTTCAAATTCACAGGGGTTTTCTCCATTTTGGGCTCTCATATCCTGAGTCAAACTTGGCATGTGAGACAACTTCTGGTTTCTTTTCTCCATGACCCCATCACGATCACATGACATGTGATGTAGTTATTTGAAAGTTTTAAAGTTCGGTAGTTATTTGTACTGAAAAAGGCTCTGGTCCAACAAAACCCAAAGCAACCAAATTTTTAGAACCTTCGTCGAATAGTGTTTTTTTTTGCATGGAATTGAGCTGCTGCTAAACTATATTGCTCTTTTGATGCAGATGATTGTTGCTCAAGAGGTTGTACCTTCTTCTTTCTCGATTGGAGATCTCACTCCAATTCCAAAGAAAGTTAAACTCGCCACCCACAAATTGTCTTTCCGCCCTATAACGGTGGCTACTACGTTCTGTAAGCTTCTACCATCAGAACGCGAAATGCTATGTTCAACCTTACCAATTTCGTTTCCAGCCACGCCTCGGTTGTGCCCACGCTTTGTTGGTTGTTGCGAAAACATTGATCGATCCTGATGCATCAGGTAAAACTCGTGTTAGCCGAGAATGATGTTCGTAAAGCGTAAGATTATCTCATTCACGCCATTACGCTACTCCATTCAAGTCCAATTCGAGCTCTCTTCGAGGTGACTCTGCGGCATGGCAGCATATTGGGTGCTGATGGTTTCTTAGAATATTCTCTTATGTCACTAATATATATCTACGATGGGAAAGATTAAGGTTCAAACCACAATCTTTACGTTCTCTAACAATCTTACTTTGGCTATTTAAGAAAGTAATCGAAACATAACCATCTAACGATGGTAATATAGACATCTCTAATGTCTGTATTAAAACCGTTGGAATATTGAAATCTTATATCCCTTAGTTACGTCCGTTAGCTGTAAGTTCAATTAATTATAAATCTGAAAAATAAAGTAGCTTTTTTACGACAGTTTATGCAGTTAATTAGGCAATTTGTTAATAGGAGAAACAATTTCGTATTTGAATCACTTAATCTTTAACTGCTTTGCCCTATTAGGGTTTTTGTGTTAATTTTTTGTTTGTGAATTGATTTGGGTACTGAAAATAATTAATCGACTTTGGTTCACAATGATACCGTACCTTTGAAATAAGAATAGAAGTGACACTGAAATCGGACAAAAAAAAAAGAAAAAAGAATAAAACATGGGTAATTAAAGTAAATTGGTTAAGAGTTGAAAGATTAAATTATATTGTCAAGTTTTGTTAGCATATTGTACAGCGCGCGGAAACTTGTGGCTAGCGCGGAAGCTTGGAGGGTATTTTGTTCCAATTTACCAGCATTATTTGAAAAACGATCAGAAAACAAATTTAAAAAAAAGAATGTTTTTCAACTGAAAGTTAGGATCAAAATTATAACTTAAAACGAAGAGAAATTATTTTCGTATGATGAGGTTTCGCTCCTCCTTGATACGTTGCTCTTTACGCTGAAGTTTGGCTATTTTTAATTGTTGTCCAAAATTTTCTAAGAATGACACCTGAAACACAAGGGCCACTTAATTAGAATGAGAAGCTTTTATATAACTACAAAAAAAACCTTTGCGTGAAGAGCAAGGTATCGAGGAGGTGAGCAAACCCCTCATATACGGAATAATTTATGTTCGTTTTAAGGTTTAACGTTACTCCTTACTTTCAATTCAAAAACCTGTTTTTTTAAATTTAAAAAATAATAAAACATTGAAGTCTTTTGGTTCTTTACTATAGGCAACGCTTTTTGATAACGTTTTAAACCCGGGCAAATGAAATTTGTGAAATGAACGCTTCAGAGTGTGGAGTCGAGAATGTGCACTTTGTGAAGTAAGCAGTGCAAGTTTGTAAAATTTAAGCTTATTTTCAAAGTAGACACCGAGATTGTTTACTGTTTCTATTGCATCAATTCTTCTTGAAAAAATATTATGTGCGTAGTCTGGTTTATTTTTATATGGTCAACAAAAATTACTACCAATAGGAGTTTGGCTACTTTCCCTTTCTCCCTTCCCAAACCATAAAATTCTAAGGTATGTTATGTACTTTCAGTTTTATTGAAAACTATATGTATCTAGAATAGCGTGCGTTTGTTTTTAATACATCAACGACAAAAAGTGTAAAAATCTATATAAAAGTCCGTATAACTGTAAGGGACTCTTTAAAATAATGAAAATTAATTCCGGGAAGCTCAGCGGTTTAAGTGTTTATTCCACTGTAATTTTTATTACATAAAACGGTTTTATTTTTCTGTACTTTTAATGTATTATTGAAAATTTACCAGCATTATTAGAAAAACGATCAGAACAAATTTAAAAAAAGAATGTTTTTCAACTGAAAGTAAGGATCAAGGTTATAACTTAAAACGAACAGAAATTATTTTCGTATGAGGAGGTTTCGCTCCTCCTTGATGCGTTGCTCTTTACGCTAAAGTTTGACTATTTTTAATTGTTGTCCCAAATTTTCTAACGTTTTCTCCTGAAACAAGAGAATTACTTAAAATTGGAATGAGAAGCTCCTACATAGCTACAAAAAAAACCTGTTCTTGATTGGCAATTTAATTGTCAAATCAGACAACGCCATATTATGGTGCTTCTACTGCAGCAATTATTCTTTAATATATATTATGTTCCGCTCCTGGTTTGTTTTTATAGATTAAAAAGAAGTAACTACAACTTTTAGTGTGGCTATGGCTATGGACTAAGGTCACACCACATAAAAGTATTAAGCCTTGTACTTCCTGATCGTTTTCCTTTCATATACTCTTATAACAGTGTGCTTTTTTTTTTAAATACAAACAAGACAAAAAAAAATAAAATCATATGACGCGAAGAAGCAGTGTCTAAGTAAAGAACGATGTTGGCACAATGTATTTTTTTTTCTAGACCAGGGCACGGGTTGTAATGTAGTTTGCCTTTTTTTTACATGCAGGATTTATCATTAGGAAAAGGAGGTATATATCTGCAATATCTCAAGAACGGTTAAGGGTATAAACTTAGAAGACAAGTTGATATAGATGTAAAAAATTGATCCGAGGGCAACCAGTTTCTCTCTCATTCCCTTTTTATACGTCCTCTCCCAAAGACAGCTGATAAAAATTTTGGGATAGCCGTCTTCTTCAAAAAAGTCGAAAAGGCAAATAACTATGCCTGGGATAATAAAACCCCCCAGAATTTCCTAGGACAAGCGTTGTAAGTTATATAATTGACTCGTTGTTTACATGCATGATGCCAGTTAACTGGGAAAAGGGGCATGATTGGTCCTATTACATGCAGGGACGGTGGTCAAACCGATACAGCAGCAATATCTAATGAACGGCTGGTATGAAATCTGTCGTGGTATAGCTTTGAAACTTTTAAGGCATGTTGAGAGATATTGAAAAAGAAACGAAAGGCAGTCCACCCCTCCCTTCTTGCCGTTTCAGATATTACCTTTAACACTGATATAAATCTTAAAAGCTTTTCCAGGGCAGCCCCCGTGGCTGCCTTGGCCCCTTAGCATAGGCCAAGCATAGAATATTTATAGTATATATTATTATATTCTAATTTATTCATGTTTATTCTAAATGAAGGGAGATGATAGATTAATTCCTTCTCCCCCTCTCATACCCCTTCCTATATTTAACTGAAGGCTCATGGATATTAAGACTATTTTGGCATTAAAATGCACTCTCTTGGTCTGATATCCCTCAAACCAACACGGTGGGGGGTGCCACCCAAGGCCGCTTTCAGAGGGGGGGCCCCGGAGAATTTCCCGGGTGGAATTTATTGCGGGGGGATTCTGTGGGATGCTTTCACCAGAATAATTTTCTAGGGAACAAATTTCTTCATCCCCTAGAGGTATTTTACTTGTGAAGAAACTTCTCGGGTTGATTTTATTGTAAGAGGAGGGAATTTTTCATGGAGGAAGAGCCAAATTTCAATTTCAATTCAATTTCAATTTATTCGAATAAAAGTCTAAAATGCGCCTGTTATTAACATGCAAATATATAAATATACAAAATATGGACCAGTTTGCTATTTGGTTCTTGTTTGATCAAGGATAAAACATTTTATGGTTCTTAGAGGGGGACATATACAAACATCCTTCGGTCACCAACGCTGCTTCAAAGATTTTGGCAAAAAACTAAAGCAAAAAGTCAATGTTTAGATTTCTAAATTAAAACCATCGGTTCTTGTCTGATTCTGGTTTTAGTTAGCTTTAGCTGAATGTTCCAATCAACGAAAGCTCAATATAACTTACCATTGTTATTTGACCAAAAATATTTGACATAAATTTTTTCAAATATGGATGCAGGTAAATCACTCTTTCGTGAGACTAAATTGTCTTTGAAATAAACTACACACTTCCACAAAGATTTGAGCCTAAGCAAGACTGTCATATTGAGAAGTCTAATTAATTGACATTCCAATAAATAAAAAGTATTGATGGTTACGAATTTTAAAAAAAAATGGGTATCTGAATTTTAAAAGTTCACACATTAAACTTTATTAAACATGAGTATTAAAATCAGATATATTGATTACTAACTGAGATACTCTTCTTGAAATCCCTTGGTTTGTCTTAGAAGTAATGTATCCTCACGCATCTGTTTTTTGTCATTTTTTGAACACATAGTTTTTAGAAAGTAAATTTAATATAATACTAAGAAAGGCTTCAATTGGAATAACTACGAAAATTTGAATGCAAAGTAGCTTTATTGATGCTCTCGAAATTTTCCAAGTATTCATTAGCAAAACCTGCAAGCGGTTAAGTTGCATCGTAGTGAAGATTTTAAAAGTACAATAGCCAAGGCTCAGGTTTTTTTTTACAGTTAAAAAAAAAGTTTGGAAGTATAGGAAAATAAATCTGCAAACAAAGACAAGAATATTAAAAGCCACAGTGATGACAGTGGCCAAATATGGCTCTGAAGCATGGGCGCTCCGAAAAGCAGATGAAGATTTGCTATATGTTTTCCAGAGAAATTGCTCACTAATCGTTCTTGGTACCCGGTTGACTGACCGTGGTTTTTTGCTGATATCCAATCTAATTGTTGCAGCTTTTTCACTTCTTTTTTAAAGTTGGCTGCTGTTGAACTTACTTTGGCGACTTGAAAATAAAACTAGATAAGATTTCGTCGAAATTAAATTTTCCAATTTAGCTTTGTTATCTTTTCAATTTTTCTATAAGTGAGTTTGTCGGTCGTTTATAATCCTTTATTTCTTTCCATAAACTAAAACTCATCTTTGCTTCTGGAGGTCTATAAAAAAAGGATAACATTTTAGCAATCTTTGCAATCTCTTTGGCTAGTTTTTCGAAAGGATAAATCTGTCTGCTACATGCAATCTTTTTAAATTTTTAAAAAAAGGATGACCTTTTTTTCCATCTGACCAGGACTATTATGGACCATCTGACCAGGGCTAAGCCACCTATAACAACCTTATGGTTTTAGGCCGTGTCAGTCTCTTATAAGCTCGTCTTGAGGTCGCCTTAACAGCACATTTGTCTTGGGATATTTTATGCTTATTATTGATTCTAAGCAGTTCAAAAAGTCAGGGACAAAGAATCTAAGGCAAAATTTGAATCTTGATTCCCAATTGTGGTTTTGAATTGCCACCTTGGCGCTTAATATTCTTTTATCTTTAACTTGAGTTGAATTTTTAATTTCTGTTCTCCTGTATATTACTTGTGAACTGCGACAATTGGCTATTGAACATACACATCCTTCATTCAACTTCAAAGAACTATCTGTGTATAATTTCATAAGATTATCATCATACCTTTCTATTGTATTGTAAAACTTATTATACGAAGTCCATTTTCTGTTGTTTTCGATCTCAGCTTTGCAATGCTTGGGTCGAATAGCTTCTCTGTTTCTTCAGCGCTAACAAATACAATTAAAACTGTTTTCTGTTCAAATTTTCCTCTTAGTTCTTTCATTTTTGTGCTGGTAATTTAATGTATGGATAATTCATCCAATTGAACTTTTGAATTTGTTCTTGATCACCTGGGGGTGGCGGCCAATCATTGGGTATAATTTTTATTTCATATTTGTAATCCTTTTTCAGGATGTCATGTATTTATGAGAATACTATCGAAAAGAGCCACTTCATACTTTCCACCGTCAAATTAGATGGTGGCAGACACTTTCGTCTAAAAACTGCTTGTTCTATTCAAAGCATTGAAGAGAGGATCAGAAACATTGGACATGAATGTCACATAGAAATCATTGGGCATTGTTAATGTCTTCAACTGCAACCCAAGAATCAAAATCAGAGTTGTATCCTAGTCAGCGAACAAGCAACTGTCTCTTGCCTCTGCGATTACGACTCTTTATTATCTTTTCAATTTGATAAATTTCACTAATGTTTCTAACTTTTTGTAGTTCGTATTAATAAAAACTGCCGAGAATCTCATCATCTTTGGTGTCTTGCAGTCGATATGTCGTGGGTTCAGTGTCTAGGATTTTGGACACTTTAAAAAGTTTAGTGCCCCATAAAAAATTCCCCTTTTGGAAAATATTGGTGGCTCTATTAATTCGAACTGTATTATCAACAATCAATTTTTTCTACAAAACTTTTTTTTTTCACTGGAATATTGCTTTAGAAAAACATCAAATGTATTTTCACTGCAATGAACTTCCCGAGGACTATGATACAGCATTGTATTATATTTCAATAGAACCTTTTGCACATGAGGACTAACAAATTCACTACAGCGATCCGATTGGATATTACTGTGAAAATAGAACTTTAGTTAAGATTCCAAAAGCATAGAAAACATACTGTAGATATTCCTCTGAATTGCATCCGTGATATTCATCAGAGCTGTCTCATTTTTTAATTTACTATTTTGCGGTTTTGTCTGCTTGATATGAAAACTCATTATTCGCTGTTTTTTACTTCAAATGTTATATTTGTGTTATGTTTTCTTATGTATGTTCTTTTTTTCCTTTTTACTACTCTTTCAGCATTTTTATTTTTTTGTAAAGATTGTAAAAATAACTTACTATTCTTATTAATATGAAGGCTCCATGCGAGTACCTTAGTAGAGATCCGAGGAAGTTTCTGATAGAAAACATTAGTGCCATTATAAAACCAAAGGGAGGTCGCAAAAAATTAAACCGATCTAAGGAATAACAGAGTCAGCAACAACAAGCAGGGAATTTTATCTTTAGATACAATGAGGGCAAATCAACTAAAGGATAAAAATTGCTTAGCGTTAATTAATTACTAAAAGAACGACGAGGAACTCACCGAGGAAATAAGAGTACTTCGAAAAGAAATTGATAACTATTACCTTGATCCAAAGGAAAATATCCTTTCTAGAATGGTAACACCAAGCACCCCCAGTAGGAACTAAAGTTCAATAATCCCAGTCTTGCCACAGAAATTAGAAATTCCTGCGTTTGAATTCTTCCGCTCAGAAATAGGAACGCATTTAGGGATTACTAAACCTTTCACAAGGTAAGAGAATACTTTTTCGTCCCTTTCACTTTAACTAAACTCAAAGACTTCATAAATAAATGCCAAGCTTGCAGCCTAAGAAAAGACCCTCAAGTTTACAATCATCCACCATTAGCAACCTAGCCAATGGCCAAATTTCAATTTGACATAGTTTCTTTCGATCTATATGGGACCAGTGGTGGCTTACCAATCTCAAATAATGGCTATGTATGAGTATTTCAGTAATACACCACTTTTCAAAATTTACGGTTTCTACAGTTTTAAAGGACCAAAGTGTCTATACCACAAGTAGGCCTTCGCCAAATTATTTTTGAAATACGGAATTCCCAATGTAGTGTTATCAGACAAGGGAAAAAACTTTGTTTCAAAAGTTACGAAGGAGTTAATAAAATTTCTCAAAATATTAAAATTTGTGACTTCTCCGTATCACCCAGAAGAAAATGGGAAGATTGAGAGTAGACAGAAATTGTTTTAAAATATCTTGGGAATATATAATACAAACTACTGAAGGGACTGGAACTACTATTTGCCATTTTAATCTACGTAATAAACACGGTCTTTTCAGAGACCATACAAGAAACCCCATTTTATATAATGTTTGGCCATGACTTCAAACTACCATACGGAGAAATAATTAACTCGCGACAATTTAATAATGATGCATGCAATTACAAGCAAGAATTTATCAATAGGATGATGCAACCGAACAAAATTGTAAAACAAGAAATAGAAAAAGCAACACTTAAGCGTGAAGTTAAGCATAAACCAAGCATAAAGGGTGGTATATATATATTTTAAAGCTCGGGACCTAATTTAGCTTATGCAAAAATTCACGGCCGACGCAAAGACGCCTTCAAATAGGTACTCCAGACCTTAAAGGATAGTAAAAGCTTATGAAAAATAATGTAACATACAAAATTTTCAAACCCAAAAATGGGAAAAATTACAAAGCGCAAATGAGCAGAATAAACAAAACGAAAAAAAAACAGTAAAGAAGAGAAAAATGAGGATAACACAAGCCAGTGAAAACATAGAATACAATGCAAATATTTGTGTTTTTAAACGTGAAGCTAAACTACAATTTTGTAGGTATATATATGTACGCAAAGAACATAGAAAACAGAGTCTAGTCATAAACTCTTTTCAAGAGGGTGATCAAGGGAGGTACGAGTTTCGAGCATCAATACAACTACATACATATCAAACCTGCAAAAAACAAAACTGTAGATGTGCCTACACGACAGATCCCTCAAGGATAATCCTGAAGCAATATGTTAAAATTTCTAACAAATATGAAATATTTATCTCTGAATAGGTTTTTTTTTATTTTATTTTATTATATATTTTTGTGCTACTTTAAAAACAAAACAAAACACACTGGTGACAATAATGCTTGCAAATGGGACTTCCATATATCTGTGAATATTAATATTTTATTAATATTTCCAAGTCTTACCTTTTGGTAGCAGAGGGAAGAGTAAACTCAAATATGCTGCTTTTAATAAATGAAAAGTTTATGGAAGGTTTGCTTGACATCAATTTAGTTTGAATTAACAATGGCTTTCTTGACATGGGCAAGATCATAAGGAAATGTAATCAATCTAGTTGTGGCGTTGCTCAAAGAAAGCTTTTCATTGAGGTAGACACTAATAAATGGATATTGTGGCCATCAATCTCAAGGAAACTTCAGGAAATTGCTGAGTGTAAGCTAAGGAATTTGGTCTTGGTTGCATCATGGATTGTTTTTCAAGAACTAAATTATTTACAATTTGACAGGGCTATTTTTAGACAGCCCAAGAAGCAGATAAAAAAATTAGGAAGAATCCCCATAATTATATTGCTCATACAAAAATAAAGTCTATGGAAGAAGGCTTGCTTGAAACTAATTTAGTTTGAATTAGTATTAACTTAATTTCATTTTAAAACATTTCATTTTTATAAATTTTAAAATGTATGAAATAAAAGAATTGAATAAAATTTGTAAAATGTTGAATGAGTGGCTGCAAAACCAGAAGAATTATCTTCGTATTTTAATTTGAGTATTTATAGGATTATTTTCTTTTCTTTTAAATGAATGACTCCGTGATTAGTGAAAATTTATTAATGCCATTGTCAAAACATCTAACTAAAAAGGACATCTGTCCTGGACATCATCTGTTGAACAACGTAGTCCCTGCCTTGAACTACACATACCCGAAAAAACAGATTGGCCAAATGAAACTTTGTCATACACAAGGAAATGGAAATTGCTCTTAAATCATTAGATATTCAAGAAGAATCTTGTAACTGAGAAAACAGGGTCAAGCTATCGGATGTAACTCAAAATTACGATGATAATTTGAGTATAAGTGGTGGATCTGAATCAAACGAAGGAATACTTGGATCAAAACTGCTCAACACATTAAATTAAACAATCTACTGAAATGTGAAGACATTTTGAAACAGCTGTAGGCTATTTCTGAAATATCAGAATTGACTTTAATAAAAGTGACAACAATAAGCCTACTTATCTTCAACTTGCTATTCAAGCTGATCTTAAAAATATGGTTGAGGCTATTCTACATCACGGTGCTCAACTACATATGAATAGCATTGCTATGCCCGAGAAACCAGTAATTTTGGTATGTATAAACGGCAATTCAGAAATAATTGAACTGTTACTTGAAAATGGTGCAAATATTACTAATGTATATCCAGATACTCAACGCTCAGTCCTTCACGACATCTTTCGAGAATTTTTATAAAATCCTAAAAAGCATTTTTCTTGTCTCGACACGATACTAAAATATAAAACTAATGATTTTAACATTGATTCTCAAGATGATTGTGAAGACACAGTTCTCATTTTGGCTGTTACGAATGGATGTCAAGACGCTGCTTTGCTGTTTCTCCACCATGAAGCGGACATAAGCTAAAGAAATAACGAAGGGTGTTCTCCATTAACAAGCATTCATCCAGAAATATTAGAATCTTATTTAGATGATTGTATTACCAGTAACCAAAAAAGATCATTAGCAAGGTATTTCCAGTGATTTCTTCGCTTTGAAAAAATCAGTTTAAACTTTAATCATAGTTTTAGGTCCAGAAATCACAGAAGGTCATTAAAAACATCTTTTCTTGCTACTAGCATTTTGAGAATAAATCTTTAAGGAGAGTTGATTAAATTAATGTAACCAGTTTTAGAATAATACTCTTGCAATGGAAGCTTAAATTGGGATGCATATCAGAAGACAAAAGTAGTTTTGATCAACACTTTACCGAACGAGAAGAAAGGTCGTCCCGTTTTCACCCTATTCTTCTCGTCTTATTCATCTTAACTGTAGTTGTGTCTTTGGATCATTTTCTTACGGGAAATTTCAATTTTATTCTTTAAAGGGCCCGAAATTGTAAAATGGTAATTGCTAAATTGCACTAAATGCCAAGATTTTTATATAATGATTTTAACTATGGAAACCTTTTCATGAATACTTTTTTTGGCTACATTTTTGACGCAATGTATGTCTGTTCACAACCGATAGTTTACTTTTAGAATTATTTATGCTATTCCGAAAAATACATGGTGGCTCTTTTATATATATAATTGTTTATGGCTTTTTTAATAGCGTTTTATATCATACTCTATGATGATCCTTATAATAATTAAATAAAAAAAACAAGTGTTTTAATTGAAAGTAAGGAGCAACATTAAAACTTAACACTAACAGAAATTATTACGTATGTGAGTGGTTTCGTCCCCTCGTCAATACCTCACTCTTTACGCTAAAGTTATTTTTTTCCAATTCTTTAAGAATGACCCATGACTCACAAAGGCCCTTTAATTATAATAATTTGCTCTTTTGAAAGCACTAAAACAAACTTTAGCGTAAAGAGCAAAATATTGACGAGGCCACTCATATACATAATAATTTCTGCTAGTTTTAAGTTTTATTGTTGCTCCTTACTTTCAGTTGAAAAAACTTGTTTTCTTTATTTAATTTCTTATCTATTTTTTTGAAATGGTGGGATATCCGGTGCCCCATTCGTGGAAAATTGCCTCCCATCAAGAAAAATTCCTCCGTGGAACGATCTTCTCATGTAACCTCCTCCCCCGACCCCCCACCAAACAAATCCCTCGGAAACATCTGTATACTTCCCAATAATAAAAACTGTATGTAAACAATGGACAAAGTTCACAACTTTCAGCACCTCCCCTAAGGACTTTGGTACATTAATTCTTTTTCAAAAACATTTTTATTACATTTTTAGACTATGCTTAAAAAAATAGCTTTCAAAAAATTTTTTTTCAGGTAACTTGGGGGGGGGGAATTGCCTTGGGAACCAAAGACAGGTAATACGAGGCCAGCCTACTAACACATGTTATATTTTAATTACTTTTAGTTTTAATGACGAAAAATTCTGATTTTCGCCTTCTCTTCTTCATTTGATTAGTTGCAATCTATTATTTCTTATTGTTAGACGTTTCTGTTCTTTTCTAGTTTTATCGGCATTGAACATGCCTCGTTTGACATGTATTTTTTTACTAAAAAAATAGCGTTCTTTTTTTATCTTTGCTTGTCTTTTTTCGGTGGAAGGCATTCTCCCACGAAAAGCCTCCCCCAACACAGAAAATACCCCACCATGGAGCCCCTCTCCTCCCTGAAAATACGACCTCCGCGCAAAGGACTAGAACTTTCAGTTTTTGATCGAAGGAGCACACTCCGAAGTTTCTGCAACCTTGCAATGGAGGTGTGGATGAGGAAGGGACAGTCCTCCTCCTCTGAGGATTAAAGGAGTTCTACTCAGTTTGGGGTTTAGTGCTATTCTTTACTTTTATATTAACAGCGTGGACCAGAAAGATTTCCGAAAATCGTAAAGGAGTAGATATGAAGTTCACCTGATTGATGTGTCTTGTAAAGTTTCTTTTGTACGCCTCCCCTCTTCCCTAAAAAACCTTTGCTAGAAAACATCCTTTTGATACCTTTTTGCTGGAAAACTTTTCTACCAAGGAGGGAATTACCGGCATGATTTTAAAAACAATCTGAAATTAAAGTCTTTTTCAAATGAAAGTGCGCTAAGAAAAGAATTTCAGCCCAGATCATCCGAAAGAAATTTTCTGGGTGGAATTTTCAGCTAAAATGGAATTGTCTTGGAGGAATTTCCCTTGAGATGGAGGAGGGCATTTTTACGTGAATTCCTTCAACTGAAAGTATGGAGCAACATCAAAACTTAAACGGACAGAAAGTATAATGTATATGAAAGAGGTTTCCCCTTCCTAAATACCTTAATATTTACGTTAAAGTTTTGAATTTTTGTCCCAATTCCAAAAGAACGACTCCCAATGCCAAGTGGTATCGTTGACATACCGAAAATTATGTGGAGGAAGGGACATGTTGCAACGAAAAGCAAGTGTATCTTGTTTCAAATATGACTGGAAAGAAGGTTAATGTTGTGACACCACGTACAAAAACAGTCACTGTTAGAGGAAATGAAATTGTTACAAAAGGTGCTAATCAGAAAAACTTGGTTGAAGTTTACGATTTTTCCTGTGATTTTGATATTTCTGCATGTAAGAAATTTGAGAAGTTTTTGCGGGAATCATAACTCTGGGGCTGCAAACCCACCAATCCAAGACTCTAAAAGTGTAAAACATAGGAGATTAAGTGACTTTTATGTGGAAAAGTCAATTTCGCTGGAGAAAACTGAAGTAAATCCTCCCAAAATAAGGCCCAAAAACTTCCAAGGCAAACAGAAGACGTAGAATTTGTAAAGACTGTACGAAAAAGGCTTCATAGCCCAATTCAACTGGTGAAACCCCAAAAAATAGTAAGGAGACTTAATCTTCGTCTTGAAGCTACCAAATGGAGTATAATTTTAGGCTTCAAACTGGAAACATCTCTGTGTCAATTGTGATAAATATTTATATTTTATTGTCTCTGTAAGTGCTTCCGCAGTTGTATAGGTAAAACCGAACTCTTTATCATATTTCTCTGATGAATTATACCCCTGTTATTTTCCAGATGTTTTTTTGTTTATTTTCAAGAATATATAGAACATATTAGATGTATAGAACTACTTAAAAAAAATAGAATTCATAAGCCTGCAGGTAATGGTGCCTCAATTTCTCACGGAAGCCAGACCTTTCAGCTATATCTCTAATAGAGAGTGGTGATTGAGACCACAGCACCGGAAGAATATGACGAGCGGAGAAAGCTTATCTCGCAAAC
Organism: Artemia sp. Qi Xiang Cuo; assembly: GCF_049724085.1. Classification (NCBI taxonomy): domain Eukaryota; kingdom Metazoa; phylum Arthropoda; class Branchiopoda; order Anostraca; family Artemiidae; genus Artemia; species Artemia sp. Qi Xiang Cuo. The sequence goes on from NC_142812.1 coordinate 277,470, forward strand.
ACTCTAATCGGCCTTCTATATATACCAACCTCTCTCGTTAAATGTCTATGGACATCAGCAGCTGTCTCGAACATATGAAGAAGATACATTGGAGCAATATTATTAATAATATGATCATTAGTTGAAGCTTATAAAATAAGCACAAGGTTGAAAATGGTAAAATATGGATTCGCAGATAAATATTTCTAACTGAGGCAAGTCTATTGATTCCATAAATAGCACGCACAGCTGAATCCTGGAGAACACGCAAAGGTTTCAGGTGAACATAAAATGTTCCAGACCAAAGAGAACAAGAGTATAGTAAATAAAGATGGACTAATGAGAAACATAAAATTAATATAAACATTTCATTTTTCTCTTTTGTTTTTGTCCGAAATCTAACCCTGGGTGGTTAGAGTAGATTCAAAGCTAAGACAGGAGACAGTCTGATCGTTTGACGTCATGAGTTGCCCTGAAGGTGAAATTTCTCCTGATGAATCCGATTGGATTACCGGAAATGGACAATATTGCTAATTTATTAGCCACCTTTAAAGACGCTTTAAGGAAAATACAAAAAGGCCTGGTGAAAAAATGAACACTACTCAAATCTGTGACCGCCTACAATTCTTAGGTTACTCAATCAATGAAGAAAATGCTACTTTGCTAAGGAGAGTGAATTAATACTTGACATGAATAGAGTCCCTACACATGGAAATATCTAAAACTCGTCTGACTGTCTCGCCTAACAACCTACTTAAATCTTATTCTAGTGCTGTCAAAGGCAACGAAGCGTATTGCCTTATTTCAGATCTCACTGGAAAAGCCCATAATGTTGAAAATACAGCTTGACCCAAATCTCGCTATGAAGTGCTGTATGTATAGTCATACAACATCTAAGTGTATGTGATCTCAAACTTGTTCCTTGTGTATGGAAATCATATTTATAAACAATGCTCCAAGCCTGATTCCAGCCGTCCATCTTTTGTATCTTGTTATAAAAAGAATATTAATTGCAAGCCACATGCTTCCTTTGAATTTTCTAAATACCCTGCCGCCCGTCAAATTAAAGAGAAGCTATCTAAAAATATACTCTTCTCGTAAGTTATGGCTAATATTCATGTATCTAATTCTTAAAAATTCGTGTAAATTAACCTCCAATTCTTTTGCGGCATCCTCACAAATACAAAGATCTCTAGTAGAATTGAATCCAGACATTGTTTTGCTTCAAAAGCCGTATATTAGCAAGTTTGAAAAAATTTCTGGTGCCGCGGATCAGTTCAGAGCTTTCTCTAAATTTGACGAAGAATAGAAATTCTACAGTGCAGCAATACTTGTAAGAAAGTCACTCAGAAGTGATTTATGTTGCGAACAATGAACGAATGAGTGTGTTATCTTCTCAGTCTATTTGAGAAACCGGCGTCGAACAGTAGCTTTAGTTTATTGTCCCCCTTCTCAAACTTCTTTAAGTAATCAGCTGTCTATAAAGACTGCTTAAAATTTTACCCAAATTGTTTCATGGGTGGCGACTTTATCTAACGCTTCTACTGAAATAAAAGGTAAAGAAATGGAGGGCTTTATCTCAAGTAGCTCTTTATTAGTATTAAATGAAGTGGATTCCCCCACTTATGATTGATCGTATTCAAGTCCTGATGTGACTCTAACAAATGCAAGGCTTATCAGGTATTGTGAAAATTGGCATAAGGTTGAGGATTACCCTTCCCTATAAGATCATAATTATATTATGTTCAATTTGTCATTTTGTCCTAGTCAACATGTCCCTATCGCTGATTCTAGATTTAATTCTAACAAAACAAACTGGAGTGCTTACAATGCTATTTTTTGGATGACGTTGATGATATTTATGCTATGAACCTGTCATCTCAGCCAGAAATAGACCGAACTATAAAATGTTTGACAAATTTAATCTTTAAAGCTACGTCTGAATTTACCCCTGTTTACTCTGCTAATGCAAAGAGGTATGTTAGGTGGTGGACTCAGAAGCTAAGTCTTCTTAGAAGAAAATACCACAACCTTCAACAATTCAGTAGATAGTATCCGTCGAATGACATGTGTAATATATATTATTGTTGTAATTATACAATAAAATTGTGTAGAAATCAAAAATGTCCCGTTCTTTTTGTTAGAATGTTAGATTATCGAATATTCTTGAAGTAGAACGAATCATAGTCTGTCTAGAGTCAGCTGTGAGAGTGATGGGATTGAAAATGAATAAATTTGCAAAAGAGAGAATTAGATCGAATCTGGTGATTATGGAAGAACATTTGATTCTGGATGATGATTTTTTTGAGTTATCCCTTCAACGAAAGATATTCTCACAGGGGACACTTGACAATATAATGAAAACTGATTCTCCCCCGTTGGACTACTGTATGAAACTTTTACAATGGGACTCAAATGCTTATACTCAATTTATTGATAAATTAATTGAAACAAAGCAGAATATTATCGTGGATATACTTTTCAAAACTTCCATAGATTCAATGTAGATGGCTCCCCATTCGAAAGAGTTAACGTCACAGAGTTACTCCTTTCACCATTCCCCACTGAATTTATCGAACGAGGATCAGTTTCTTTTTAGCTGTGAGAGGGTTGATATCGGAAACCAAAGAAAAAAATGTTCTATACATGTCTACTATGCATGTACACTCTTGACAATTGGTCATCATGTCAGAATTGTACAAGAATTGATGACTATAATGAAAAGTGTAAATTATGCAATCCTTGTAAATTACATAGAGAACATGCAGTACAAGTTAAAGGATGTAATTCTTGTCTTAAAGAGATTTGTGACTCTCACCCTAGAGGACATCCTCCAATTGTCACTGTGACAAATGTGATTAGCAGGAGAATACTTACCCTGGTATGATTGGAAAGAACCTCAAAAGTGATTTTAGTTTATTTCTACGAGATTGGTACCGTCGTGGATTTAAATTATTTTGGGAGGAAGAATCAGGTCTACGATTAAACTGTTGGGGTAACAAGACAATTTGGTTTCTACGTCATCGTTGGGACGACACTACCTATCATGACTATAAACCTAGTGATTTTTATTTTGCAGTTACCGAATGTGATTCACCATGTGAAAACACTGTATGTGATATTACATCAAATAAATGCAAATAGTATCATTGACTATACAAAGAGAAACGACAAGAGTGAAGTTAAATTATACTGTAGAAAATGTGACCCTGACTTTGCATCCAATCAAGATCAATATACAGTGAATTCAAATGATCTACCAGCATTAGTGGTTCACGACAGTTGCCTATACACCGAAGAAGAAGAAGAAATCCAAAGTGAAGAATAAAGACATTGATATTGTCTATATACATTTTTCATTTATTCACATGCATTTTTTTAGAACTTCACTCGTAGGGCACTAAAATCAATATTATACAGGTCTGAGAGGATATTTTTCCCCATAAAGTCGTTTAGACGTGGATTGTCAACATGAATGTTGAGAAACAGCTTGTAAGTATAGCAGAGACATTTGAACACAAAATATAGTGGCGCAAGGAAGCCACAGCTTTTAGTCGTCAGATCCTGCGCTCTCTTTTAATTTTGAATAATAGTTTTCCCACAGCTCACAATATAGTTGCTGATGTGTGGAGAAAAGAATGTATAGGGTAGGTCGAGAGGATCAAAAATTTCAATCGTCTTCATTGTTTGAAATATGCACAACCAATGGCCAGTATTCACAGTTGACGGAGTGCTATTAACAATGATTAGGGTATTGTCGGCACTTTGAATTTTTCCAAGAAGGTCCGATGGCAAAGAATAGGATCTGTATTTGGACATGTAGAGGTCCATATTAAATACACTGATTATTTGACTGGTTTTCATGGTGCCAAGTCTAGCAAAACACTGCCTCCGGGAGTTATTTTCCAATAGGTTTCAAATTGATTTAGCAAGATTAGTGCAAAACTCTCAGCTAATGGGTCGGCAAATGTACACTCTAAACGCACACTCCCCGATCGGACTATGCTCATATCCTGGGTGCCCGACAAATTCAACGAAATGATACTATTTGTCCTACCAAACATTTCTTTACCTATACCATGTTCAATTATCTGGTGATTATAATCTAAGGTTTTTATTGTCAGCTCATGGATTGTCCAATGGGATTTATCAAAAGAAAGATTGTAGAGTGGGATTCTATTTACTTTGAAGACAAGAGATGAAAGCCCAAACATTTCAAATTTATGTGGGCATCCAGTCCACGATCCTATTGCACTAGCGCTTTTTACAAATGCCAAGACTAACTTTGACGGAATTTTGCCATTGATAAAGGATGAGTCGGTGAAGGTACGTGAGCCTGTGGCAATATGACGGTGATTGGTAACTGTATGAGGAACAAGTAGCTTAATATAAATTTCACTGTCTCTCAGTTTTTCCACTGCCACAGCAACAGAGCCTGCTGTTTGCGTACATGTAGTATTGCCGAGGTGAGGGAGAGACTTACATCAAGATTGGCAGAAAGTTCTTTTCGTAAAATGAAATTGGATGGAGCAAGCGTCAATTTTACATCCACTTTAATATTGGGTGGTAGCCATTGGGGTATATTAAATATTTCATGATATATTTTTCCAAATAGACATAATTACCTAGTTGTAGCATTTTTAAGTGCGTCTGTACAATCAGTATTAGTAATATATTCATATACATTGGAGGTGCCTCTCAATTCCATGTATGACTTGGGTGTCATCAGCATGAATTGCATGTAGCTTGGATAATTTGAGGAATTGTTGCTTGTGCTCACCAGCGTGCCATTTATGTAGACACTGATTTGGCGGAATAAATTATGTAATGTACAATCTTCATAGGATATTCCATCGACAAGAATTGGCAATGTATTATCGGATTTCCGGACTTTCATTCGTAAATCTATAAATGTCGAAGACATGTCCATAAAGTAGTCTTTATAGGAGTAAATTTGAAAGTGCATATTATCGGAGAGGGGTTGTTGTGGAGGAAATTGTTTATAGTATTCATGTTTTACACTCACATCAACATTTTCTGTATTGAATAGATTTAAAGATGAAGTGATTAAAGGTTGAGAAGCCTTATGCGGTAGATATGACATTTTAGTAATAGAAATCTAGTTTCGATCTAACACTTCTCTTCATGGGGTTTCTCCTTCTACTGTTTACTGTACGTGTCGTCTTTTTCTTTCTTTTCTTTGACAGGGGTGATGTCTTTCGTTTCTGACCTGAGTAGAGACTGATGAGTAATGCACTGTTTCTCGACCTTTTTTTACCTTTCCTATTCTGATGAGATTTAAATTGCTCGCCAAGGGTTCGTGCACTGGACCTAAGATTTTCCGAAGCACTTTTTTTTAAGATCCTTGCCACAGCTCCAATCGTATAGTGCAGAGGATTCAAAATCTGTCGCACCCAGTACAATATATTTTCTAGCCAGTGATAGTGAAGAGAGAAACAGCTTAGCAAACCAACTGGCAAGACCATAGCCAGACATTGACGAACGGCTTTTGTAATATTCCATTCGATTGCCCAGTTGTCTTGGGCTAAGAGTATTAACATAGCATTCAATATAGGACAAATCAATACCACTTTTCTATTAGACATCTTGTTGTTGAATGGGTCAAAAATGGCATGTAAGCCCAAGCTAAACCATTTGTTATTGCTAGGGGATCACCTAATTCAGTTCTTAGTGTTAACTGACAGAGTTCCAAATAGGAAGTGTTTACGGGGATATACTAAAGATGCTTTATATTGTAATGGTAAATATGTTCTTGATTGGTTTTTCGTTCATGAACTCGTAGGAGGGGAACATTGCTATTGCCAACCCGGGATGATTCAACAAATGAAGCGTAGAGAAATATACAAGTGTCAGAGGAAAAGGCAGGCGGGAAGTCAGCGAAAATAGAATTAGTGTTTCCAGCAGTTTTACCGTTGATTATATTAATGTTAAAGCCAAGAAAATATTTTAGATTATCATTGAGAACAACCTTTTCATCGGCAATGGGTGAACTAATGTAGATTTTGCCCTTATCCTTTGAATAGTTGAAATGAAAGGCTCCTTTTTTACGAGCGGAAATTCTTTTATTGATAGAACGACATAAATCATTCATACTGGTGAGTTCTTCGTAGGGTAATTTAATGTATGGATAATTCATCCAACTAAACTTTTGAATTTGTTCTTGATCACCTGGGGGTGGCGGCCAATCATTGGGTCTAATTTTTATATCATATTTGCGATCTTTTCTCAGGATATCATATGTATTTTTGAGAATACAGTCGACAAGAGCCACTTCATACTTTCCATCGTCGAATTTGATGGTGGGAGAGACTTTCGTCCAAAAATCACTTGTTCTATTCAAATCATTGTAGAGAGGATCAGAAATATTGGACATGAATGTCACATAGAAATCATTGGGCATTGTTAATGTCTTCAACTGCAACCCAAGAATCAAAATCAGAGTTGTATCCTAGCCAGCAAACAAGCAGCTATCTCTTGCCCCTGCGAGTACGACTCTTTAATATCTTTTCAATTTGATAAATTTCACTAGTGTTTCTAACTTTTAGTTGTCCATATGCATAAGAAATACCAATAATATCATCATTTCTGGCGCCTCAAGGCCAGAGTTTTCTGGGTTCAGTGTTTAGAATTTTTAACACTTAAAAAAGTTCAGTGCTCAATGAAAAATTCCTACGTTAGAAAATATTGATGGCTCTGTTAATTCAAACTGTATCATCAACATTGAATTTCTTCTTCACAACTTTTTTTTTCACTGGAATATTGCTTTAGAAAAAATTAAATGCATTTTCACTGCAATGAACTTCCCGAGGGCTAACTTTGGACAGGGATCGATGTGGTTTTTGGTTGTATATTTGGATGATTTTATCTAAATCATCAATAAAAGCAGCAGTATTTTTCATCGTGCAAAATCTTGAAATTAATAGACGAATCATTCTTATCAATCGTTCAGCCAATGCAGCCTTTATCGGGCTGTGACTATGATACAGCGTTGTATTATATTTCAATAGAACCTTTTGCACATGAGGATTAACAAATTTTTAAAATTTTATACATACCTATTAAAATTTGTTGATATACTAAAACAGTGATAGAAAGGTAATATTTCATTTGTTTGTATTATCATATTTGTTGTTGACCTACTGAAAATCTAAATAGGCATTCTGATGAGTCATGTATAGGTTAAATTATATCTATATTTGTCATGCGTCTTGTTAAACCAATATGAATAATTCCTAATCAGGATGGTCTGGTGAAAGGGTAAAACTTTCCATACAGCAGTTTTAAATTTGCAAAATTCTTTGAATTGTTATTTTTTTCACTTGTCAGACTTGTTTAAATACCTCTCTTGTAGTCTTTATTTGGTAATTTAAATTTGTTACTCCATCAACTAGTTATATTTTAGCAATAAAAACAAAAAATTTATTTAGGATAATTTTAAAATGTCAAAATTAAATATGGTTTTTTATGTGTTACAAGAACACTATCCCTCTTTTTTTTCATTTTAAGATGTCAGTAACATGCTCTATATATATGCCAACACCTTTCTTATAAGAAAAGTAGATCCAGCAATTGTTTTTACATACCTAAAAAATATGTACATAAAGTACTGCTTCATTTCTTTTTTTATATTATTTTTATTTTCGCGCGTTGACACAAGACTTACCAAATTGACTCAAGGCTTAAGACACAAATCCCAATTGCATCCAAATAATATTATTAATCTTATACAATATTAAAGTAACTTATTTTTTTTGAAAAAATCTTTAGTAATTGAAACATCTAAAGCAACTACAACTAATATGTTAGAACGTAAAAATTACTTGGGAATGTTTTAACTTAACTTTTTGGTTTACATAAAAACAAGAATATATTTGTCTTATACAGGCTCCTTCAAATTTTCCCCTTAAATTGCTTTTCTGTCTTTCCTTCTTCCTTGAATCTCTCTACATATATTTAATTTTGGAACTGTAAAGATACCTTTCATTTTTCATAAGATTGAAACACAAGAAAAAACAATTCTAGAAAAGCCAATTTTCAACAGAAGTCCTCTGCCATGACAACTCTCCATTTCCAACAAAGTAGTCTTTAAATTTGTCTCTTATGGTTACTGCACTTGCTGTTGCATTGTTACTCGAAAGCCTTCCAACACTAGGAAGCGCTGGAGTGTTTCGCCATGTCCCCTGAATTATGCAGCCATTAACCTCACGATCAATAGTTCTTTGACAGACATATCTTCTGCTCTGGTCTGAAGTAATTAAGTAATTGTTCAAAACACAAACAGCTTTCACAATTTCATCAACAGTTGTTACTGAGGCTTGTAAACGACCCCTTAAAATTCGGAATCTGGCTGTTAAAATGCCAAAAGCATTCTCCACAATGCGTCTGGCTCTGGATAATCTATAATTGAAAACTTTTTGTTCATATGAAAGGCCCCCATAGCGTGGAAAAGGCCTCATAAAATTTTCCTTCAGCGGAAATGCTTCATCTCCAACAAACACATGAGGAACTTCAGTGTCAGAATAAGGTAATGCTTTGGGAAGTGGGATAGGCAATCTACCATGATTTAGAGCCTTGCCAAATCCAGATCGAGAAAAAACTGTGCTGTCATTTTCTTTGCCCTTTGCTCATATATCAATATAGATAAACCGATAGCGGGCATCAACAACAGCTAGCAAAACTATACTGAAAAACTCATGAAAATTGAAAAAGTCCGACCAACCGTTAGGTGGACACTGGATTTCACAATGCTTCCCATCTACTGCCCCTATGCAATTAGGAAACTGCCACAGATCCTGAAACTCTTTGGCTATGACCTGAAAATCATCAAGCTCAGGTGGTTTCATGTACAAAGGCTGAAGCTGATTCCAAATTGCCTTGCAGGTTTCTCTGATTATTCCAGAAACTGTTGATCGTCCAACTCTGTAAGCCAAAGAAATGCTTGCCATACTGTCACCACTTGCAAGATACCTAAGAAAAATAAAAGTTTATGTTAAAAGAGCTACCTAAAAGCTACTGAATAACTAGAATTGCATTTTGAAAAGTAGGGGAGTAAAAGTCTACTTTTAATAAAAGTTTTCAAAGTATTGAGAAAAGTTGAAAAAGTATTTAAGGAGAGAGAGAAGGCTAGGTCAAGAAATAAAAAGTTGTGCTCTTTTTTATGCATTTCTAATCGTAAATAACGTAATCTTTCCATGTTTTTTTTTTATTTTACAATGTTGTTGAAAGCAAATGTGTATTCAGCAAGCTCTTTTATTATTAAGGGACTGTGAAAATGTTTCCAATCCTTTGGCACTCCTTTAGGGAAAGTTTAATCCATTTTTCTAAGGTTACGAAACTTATTTGTAATGGCTTTTGATAATCAACTTTAAAATGAATAAAATTTGAATATTTTGAATAAGCATAAATAAAAGATTCTGCACTTGCTCATATTGTAATCAAAGATTCACATATCTTATTTTTTCTTCTGTAAAGCTTTCATTAAATTTTACATAGCTTTAAGAAAGAAATTATCAGACTTTAAACTTCTGATGGTTGTCTTTAAACTTATAAATCTTATGTGTTTATTACCATAAAAAGCCAATTCTTTTGATGTACAAACAGTTATCAAAACTCCTTATTAGAAATTTGGCTACTATTAGCAAGAGTTGCTTCTTACTTAAAGTTCATTGCCATAAATTGTTTGATACATACTACAAACTAGCAAGTGTTTTGGAGAACAGATATTGTTTTCCTTACCCTTGTCAAATGTATATAGCAGGTCTTACAGCAGGTCAAATTTATCTCAACAGAGCTAGCCTGATCAATGCCTACAAAAATGAATTCACAATAAAAGACCACAAAACATGCGACATTCCTGATATTACTTGAATAAACAAAGGAAGCGTTTATGAGAATGCCAGTATTGTTAAAAAAAAAATACTAGATAAAAAAAATAATCATTTAGCAGATATGGTTTGAAAACTTAAAACAAATAATTACTCTTGAAAGAATAAAAGGTGTTGAATAAAGTTCACAAAACAATAATGTATTGGAAAATTTCTAAAAAAGACTTGATTTGATTTTTTTTTTTGAATTTTCCACAAACATATATATGCAAATGCATACTGCATAAATTTTCCTGGAAGATATGTCTTTACATGTTTGGTAGCCCTCCCCCTCCTTTGGCTACATCATGGCTTGTAAATATAAACTTTCTAATAAGCTTATTAAGTACCACTGTGTCTTTCACTAAGGAAACCTAACAACCAACAATGAAAATTTATTTGGCAGGTGATACCACAAAAAGTGCCACCTCTAAAAGTTCCAATCCGGATTCATCGGAAACTAGTTCCGAAGAGTGTGACGGCGAATCAGACCATATAGTAGCTAAAGAAATAGGGAAATCAAGACCGACATCAGCAGCCGCACACGGGACATAAACGAAATAAAACGGCAAATAATTTTTTAAAAAAAAATGAAAAAAGTTCGACATTTTTTCTCTATAAAAACCTAAAAATAAAAAACCGCAAGAAACCGAGGATAAAATCACGACACAGTCAGGCAGAACGGTTAAAAAACCTGACAGATGTAAATATCACTAATTAATGTAAAGACAAATTTAAAATCCCTTATGAAAATCAGCTTTCGATCCACCATAATAAATTTAACAGTGTGCAAGTAAAGTTAACCAAGTCAATATTAATGAAAAAAAAAAAATAATAAACAAAGTGAAGTCAAAAACGTCGACAATCAGGGAGAAAGGCCCAAGATGGGAAGCTCGTGGTCTACTGAGGACGACAACCGGTGTCGGACCTTGTTTTGTGGGATGTGTGGGGTGTAAACCAAGGCCCAGGGGGCATTTAATTGGGGGGTTTTGGGGATTATCCTTGTTTTTTCTTTTAAAATTCTACCCAGGGCTTAAAAACTTTTTATTTCGAAAAAAACACACCAGTACAGAAGATTCTAATTGTGAGATGATCATGTTCACGGTTGGAACTGCGGACATTTTCATAGTTCACAGTCCTAACAGTGGACAGCGTCAGATCATGACAATGAAATCAGATCAGGACTATCATGATTTCTGTTCCAAGAGATACTATTGGTCCTATACCTGAACATGATCATGGAGTGGCCTAACTTTGAGCATTTTCAGATCATGACACTGGAATCAAAACCTGCCCGAAGGGCGATACTTGATACTGAGTTCATTAGCATTAACGCGAAGGAAAAGATTATATATTCGGCAGTTATGTTAGTCGTGGATGGAACAGGAAATCAAATATATGAGAAAGAATGGGATGTAACCTACAACCTTAAAGGGTATGCACCCCACACTTATAAGTATGGTTTAGCACATGCAAATTCCCCCAAGTATCGTCCGGCTAGAGGGGAGGTCAAAACAAAATATAGGAGAAGAAGCGCAAAGCAACTTGGCTGTTTCCAATTATTGATAAGACGCCTACAAAAGAACCTCAATATCAAGTATTTCTATTGCAGGGGACCCACTCAAACAGACTTATTACTCCTTGATAAATGCAGAGCCCCCAAAATTTACTATAACCTCGAAAAAAATCCCCAATGTGTCAAATATGAAGGCATACATCATCCTTTAGCGGAAATTCGATATTACAAACAATTTTTATTTGACCCTGAATCTGAAGAATACAAATCCCTCGGTAGTAAATTATTCCTGAAAATTATGAAAACTTAACAAAGGAAAAGAGACGCCTATAAAAATAGTAACAAGAAAATTAAGAGTAGGTTCTAAACTCAAAACTACCTATTAGTAGGTAACTGTGGAAGAAATTAACCTCGTATACATAAACTATTTTGTCATAATTTAGATTATAATTATTTTGGGCCTACACATGAAATGGGATACCAGTGTAATTATGTGCTGCACGCTTGCTTATTCATGTGTTCCTTACTCGAGAAATATAATGTAAAATTAAATTGTATAGCTATTATTAGCTACGCTTTAAAGTTATATCTCAAACAGTCATAGAGGTATATCACGACCAGAATCAATCTCGGAAGTCCTATATTTACTTACCTAACCTATCTAATCATAAAATAATTCTTCTTTTTTACTCCTACAAATCAGTTTTCTTTGGCCAATACCACAAAATGATTACATGATAAGAAATAACATAAGTAAAAATTAAAGTGCCTTTGAAAAAAAATATATATAATAATAACAAAGGAGTATAAAAAAGAATTTTGCAAAAAAAATTGTACAATTAATGATAAATTAATTCTAGAAACAAACAATAAGATGAGGCCTAAGAATATCATCCTAATCCTCGTTGTTCACGCAGTGGCCCAAGATATTGTAAAACATGGAGTAATATTCAAGCATGAAAATTAATTGCTAGTTAACCATGATGCATGGAAAATCTTTACGAAATTGGACCCCAAACCTTTCGAGACCTTGTTTCAATAAGTAACAAGACTAGAAAAAAAACACGTATTAACTAAAAGAATCGATATTTCTATACCTGAAATCGAACAAAGGACTACAGTCCAGTAAAATAATGCATCATAAAGATACTAGAGTTTCAAACTTCCGTTGTACCCATACAAAAATCAAAATTCGTAATAGATGACCCTGATGAGAAAAGGACAGGAATTGACATGGCACTTGGAACAAGCACTGAGGAAGACAGAGGAAAAAGAATGGCGGATACTATGGAATACTTAGCGAAAGACGTTGCTAATACAAAATCGATACAAAACCCTAAACTACTGACTACGGGGAAAGGAAAACCTTACGATGGAAATTACGCAACGAACGACGAACAACCATTACCCAATCTAAATGAGAAAAATACACAAAAAATTTCAACTCATCAAGCCTACTTAATACTATATAGACAAAGATTACAAGCCCTATTTGAATTATTTAACACGGAAATACAAAAATTAAAACAAAGTACCACGAAGATTTTCGAAGTATTCTTTCGAAGAAATCAATACCGTAGGTCTACAGGCCTAATTCCCATCATCGGAGAACTCGCCTCCCGCCTTTTCAGTTTAAAAACAGAGGAAGACCTAAACAGCCTAAGTGAAAGTGAAAGATAATTGAATAATGCCTTGAACGTAACATTTAACATTCAGGAGATACAAGCCAGTGTATAAAATTACCAGAGAGATGAAATTGATATAATATCTAAGAGAATCTCAAATACTATAAACGGAATGAAGTACTTAAGGAATGAAGTGGACCGCGTGGTAATAGACGCGAGCTTAACCATCGTTTCACTCGATACAATTACCATGTCACTACTACATTTGGCGACAGACGTCAGCAAGTTCGAGTTTGCACTATTTGCCCTCACGGGAGGAACTTTGTCCTACGACCTAGAAGATCCTTCTAGCCTAAAAAATATGCTAGACAAAATAAAAACGCACCTAACGTTTGTTTTACATTTGCCCGTAGAGCCAGAAGTATCAAACTTTTTCCATTACTATACTAAATTAAAAGTCCACGTCACGGAAATAAATGAACAGCTGTTTGTAGTAGTAACAATTCCATTGATAAATCAACAATCCGTTTACGACCTGTACAAAAGTTCGACCTTCCCGGCTAACATAAAGAAGACTAATTCATTTATGACTATCAAGCCTGAAGCAGAGTATTTGCTTATTGATCAAGATAGACTAAAATATGCCCTAGCCAATCCACAAGACTCAAAAGAGCGCGTACCATTCAAAAACTTAGTATGCCAACTTACGTTACCTATTTATAATGTCAAGTCTGGATCCTGTATGTTAGATATATTTTTGAAAGACACACAACAGGAAGAAACACCGAATTAATGCGAAGCCGTGATAGGAAGTACTCAGCGAGAAATATTCATACACCTTAGAAATGACCTTTGGTTATTCCCAGTTCCAAGAGAAACTGTCGGAACTTTGTCTTGTTACAATAATACAGAAAGAATAGACCCAAGTTACAAAACAGAATTACTATTACAAAATTTGGGTACTATAACCATAAAACAAGGGTGTCGACTCGTAACTAAAGAGTCAACCGTCCGAACGCCGTTAATTACCACGAGCACAAAGATAATAAGTCCAAAAATAACTAACTTCAAGGCTATCAACCTGTCGTACACGATTTCCAATATAGAAAACGATTAAATAAAAACCTCGGTATTGTCAGAAATAGAAAAGAATACATTGACAATAAGGCTTACAAAAATAAGAGAAGCATTAGATTAGCAAATTCCCAAATTTACAAATGAAGACCAAAGATTAACGTATGTAGATAATAGATACGGATTGTTCTCGACCAATTCCTGGTGGAACATACTATTGGCCGTATGTTTCGTATTCGCGACTTCCCTGACCATAAGTACCCTATTGACTTGTATTTACGGAAAAATCCTAAGACTAATAAGACGAAAACCAAGAGAAGAACACGGGGAAACAGCTGAAATGCAGAGGTTAAACCCAGAGCCCCATGAGAACGTCTAAGCCAAGAAATAGGGAAGACCTTAGAAAACGAGTGGGTATAGAGGTCTCCACTCGTCCTTGTTATGTCTTGTTCCCTCATTGTAGTATCGTTTACGTAAAACTGTGTGGTTATGACGCTGCAACATGCGTTTCTTAAACAACACGGAAAGGCGTGAGCAATGAAGGCATGAAATATGTTGTAAAATTAGACCTTAAACTTAACCATGTAGCAAAAACTCTGTTTAAATTATTATTTTAAATCAAATGTAAAAATAAACTAAGTATTGAAAGAAGTTAAAATAAAGTGTATTTAGTAGTGTATATTAGAAAGTATAATAAGAGACCATACTTAAAGTTGAAGAGTTAATATTTTATGACGTCGTTAGGCTATAACAACTTAGAAGAAACTTCTATGCATCGAATTTCACATTGGGAACTATGTTGTTTTATTATAACCCAATCAATTCATGACAAATTTGTACTATATGTATCTACTTTAAATAACATGTGATTCTTCTTCGTTATTTTTATTACACGAGTTAATTATACACATTAGTTATTGAACCTCACAGCGAGTTACCCAGTACAGATACAACCTAGTAGCATCTATTTTCATCATGCCTCAGCCAAGGAACAACATTCATCATATACTCGCGTCAACTTTCACTCCAGCTTCATCAACTAAAACAATAGTTACCTTCGATCATTCAACCTTCAACCACAAACCATATATGTCTTAGGTAAACTTATCTTTGAGCATAAGTACCAAGTGCTTTATCGAACTACATAATCCAGTAAATGCTGATAGCCCTATCGGTCAACACAAGATATAGATACATAAATATCACCTTGGATACCCATTTTTGGCCCCAAAATCATTTGACAGTATAGTGATGATATTTGAAATTAAATGATATTTAGCGATATTTGAAGTTAAATGATATTTAAAGACATTTGAAGATATTTGAAGTTGAAGTTCAAGACAATTTGAAGTTTAATTCTAAGAACCCGATCGATCAGTACAAGATAAACGATATTTAACGATATTTGAAGTTAAATGATATTTGAAGATGTTTGAAGTTGAAATTAAAGACAATATGTTAAAAAAGTCCCAGTACTTGGATGTCAACCCGATCCAAATCCAAACTTCAACTTCCCCGTGATTAGCCTAGGAATCACCGCAAAGGTTAATCGACGCAAGCCATGAGCTAACAATTTCATAAAAGGCACAAATGAACAATTTTACGCGAGAATACATTCTCTATGTGCCTCAAAATATCCTAAAAATGATATGCTGAGAAGAAAATAAACGCGCGCCCAGTGTTCGACCCCTTAATGATAAGGCACCCTATGAGCTATCAAAGGAAAAGCAGGTGAGAGTGAACCCTGATAGCGTATGCCAACACCTGTAGTTGGAAGCGTCATTTCCCAGTTGACAATTAGAGAAAGCTCATCATGTGAACACAATCATGCTTGAACTGTCCTATGAAGAAACCATATCGTAAGCGCTTTAAAAAATTTTGCCAAGACGAAACGAGTGAAGGACAATAATTTACAACAGGAGGATTGAGTACACTCATGACTCGAAGGTAATAAAATAGATGTGAATTTACATATGTTACTTCCTAATAACTTTGATAACTCAAAAATCCCAATAGTGAAAGTGTTTTAATGTTACCAGTGAATATGGCAAACCCGATATTGTTTGTTATAAATCATTCATGTATGTACCGCGAGATGTTCAAGTATAATTAGGTGTAGTGTTATCATTTTATCCCTTTAATGTATTTTAGATGGAATTTAGTATGTAATATATACAGCAAAATAAAAAAAAAAGACTTGTAAAAATCGAAAAAAAAAAATCTTTAGTATAGTATCTAGCCAAGAACCAAGAATAATCTTAGTCCGGTAGATGAATTTTAGATAGGGATGTAGAATAAAATAAGAAAAGTAAGAGAGAAAATTTTTAGCACTCCTGATTAAGCCATAACATAAATATAAAATAATTATGTAGAAGAAATAGTTAATAAATGGCAAACATTTTAAAAGCACAGAGGCGAGCAGCTACTAATGACGGTGCGTCATTAATTGATGGGAAGGGTAATTTGTACCATGAGTAAAATGCGATGTATTTAAAATACCAAAATAAAGTTCCTTATTTCTAAAGATAAGTCCGATGTCATGTAATTAAATGAAACCTTTTTACAAAATAGAATTCCTTAATCAGCAACTAGAAAATGTTCGGTCACTCACCCACCAAGCACGGCACAATCCAGGACATAGAAATTTCTAGGAGAGTGAGTAAGCGAAAACATGCTAAGTACAATAGTTCTAAGGACGTTTAAACGATAGGAACCTTGTGAACGTCTAAATCTTCAAGAATAGTTATGAAATATTAAGGGACGACGGGTTCACATCGTTGGTCCACTCGGGCCAGTGACGAGCCAGTTCTAACAGCGAAGGACTGAAGAGCTATGTTTAAAAGTGGGGTAGAAGTGCTTTTTGAGATGATTGGAAAGTCATAGTCAAAACCACTCAGACAAATTCTTATATTCTTCCATCGTTGTCACCGTTATTGTAATTTTGAAGTGACCCATTGCTGTGTACCTAATTATGTAAGTTCAATAAATCTATTGCCTTTTTTATCTGTGTTTATTTCATTTTATATGTCTGCATCTAGTCTAATAATAGGTAATTAGTTCGCATGTCTCCAAGGTAACGCTCCCAGGGAGTCAAATCTCCAGATAGCTCAATAAAAAAGGGGCAACATTTTTATGTCTACCCTTTGTATTTCTTCGCATCAAGGTAAAGTCTTTTGTGCATAATATTGGCATTAAAGCGGTCAGTTGATAGACCCATATGTAGCAATGCCGTTATACTCTTATTACGAAAAGATATGGAAAGCTATCATTATTTAAGCCTGAAATTACATTTCTAACCCCTACGAGCCTATTAGAATATAGTTCTCCAAATTCAGATCAGTACGGGCTGTGGAAAAGATATTTTGAAAAGTCGGAATTTATAGTTCAATAATTCTTATCTTTTCTTAACTTTTGATTGATTAAGTTAAACGAAATAATTTCGGGATATTCAAAATTAGCATTAAAATGCAATTTGTTTAATATTTATATTGAAAAAATTGCAACATCCGGATCAAATTTAAGAAGTAATAATAGGGAAATTAACCTATGCCATTCATATCTGATTTATTGAAAAAGCCAGGTTTTATTTTTGACTAGTAAGAATACATTTGATTTAGATACTAATTTTTCTATCGCTACAAATCGCCTGAAAATTCCCTGTCTGTTGAATTTGCGTCCCATGATGAAGAATTGAAACAGCTTATCGCTACTATTATATCCCCTACCGGTTATGAGAATCATTGCTCATTGGAACGTCTTGAAAACGGGAACTTTGGATTTTTTTCCCTTCCCAAAGAAGCAGGAAATCACTCTCTTACCGTAAAAAGAAATGGAAAAGAGATTGGTAAATTCTTTATAGAATAGATAAATCATACTGCCAATACCTTACAGATTAATACAAGGGACGCAGGAGATAAACTCATGGAGCCTAGAGTTGGCGGATTCTGGATCGAAGCTGTTAAGACAGAACAATAACTACACACCTGTTTTACCGCCAAAACCTTACAAAACTACTTGAAAAACTCAATGTCGGTGACCTCCTAGAATTTCAGAGGGAGAGCCCTATTTATAACTACCTACATTGGGGAGTGTTCCTGCGAGTATTTTATGGAAGAGAGATGGCGGTAGCTTACCTTCAAAAAAACTACAATGTGGCAGAACACCCAGTACAAGTTAATGAGCTTCTAGATGTACTGGGTAAAGACAAATGTAGATTAAATAATTCGTTAGATACAGAGTACCCACCATTGCCTTCATATGAAATTTACAGAAGAGCAATGATGTTTTATCTTGGAGCAAAAGTGCATGCCATCGCCCCTATGAAGTTCGTACAGTATAATTTAATCTGGCGTAATTGCGAACACTTCGCACATTTCTTAAGAAACGATATCGCCGTATCCAAGCAAGTTCAAGATTTTTATGAATCGAAATACCAAATATTCAAAAATCTGGTGTCGGGAGTTCCCGCTGAAGAACGCCAGTTACCGCCAATTACACCATCCAACAGCAGGGAGATGACAAGCATCTGGGTTTCGTCTTCTATTAACACTTTGTGTGGTTGACTTTTTAAAGGTTAATATTTTACATTTTTTTGTTTAAGTGACTTTTCAACTTTTCATGTGGCAAAATTGGCACCATAGTTCAGAAAACTACCACTGTTGCGGTTTCCTTTTATTTATTTATTTTTTTTTTTTGTTACTCCGCTTTAAAATTTTAGAAGAGTAATATACGAAGTTTTCAATTATATATCCTGTTTGTAGTTACGCATTTATATGGTTTTTCAAATTTGTATTTATAAATAAATGTAGTCAATTTTTGAAAAAAAGTTTTTGTAAGAAATTTTAATTAGAAATTGAATTGTTGTTATTTAAAAAAGAATAAAAGAATGATAAAGAAATAAGTATTAAAAGTAGGATAAATATAAATTTTTAAAGAGATTTGAGAAGTTTTAAAAGTAGAATAAAGATAAAGTTTAAAGACAATTGAGCAGCCAAAGGGGAATTGGAAGATGAGAAATAAAGGTAAAGGAAATGAAGAGAAGCACTCATGATACCGTCGACCTTTTATTATTTTTTAAAGGTAGTGTTTTTTCATTTCTTTCTCTCTTTTTTTTCTCTTTTTTTTATTGTTTTTTTTGGTGTTGGGTGTAAAAGTAAATTATATATTGAATTTGATGTAGAGAGGTTTATGAAAAAATATTTTAAAAGTGTAAATTAAGTTCACGATGGAAGGGGTGCCCTAAGGGAGAAGGGCAGCCTGAGATATCGGATTAACCTAAAAGGTATATGAAATTTGAAATGTAGTATACCTCTATTTTTATAACCTGATATATTTTGGAATGCTCAATTTTATATAAATTTAATATATGGATTTTTTTTTTGAAGAAGTTTTTTTTTAAGAAAAGAGTAGGTGACTTTAAATAAATTATGAGATATTGTTAAAGAAAATTTGAAAGTCACCGAGAGGAGAGGAGGTGGGAATTAAAAAAAATAAATAAATGTAGTCAATTTTTGCAAAAAAAAAATATGTACCATGAGTAAAATGCGATGTATTTAAAATACCAAATAAAGTTCCTTCTTTCTAAAGATAATTCCGATTTCCTATAATTAAATTAAACATATTTTAAAAAATTAATTCCTTAATCAGCAAATATAAAAAGTGCAGTCACCCCCAGAAAAAGAACGGCACTATCCAGGCTTTAGATTTCACTAAGAGAGTGAGTAATCAAAAATATGCTACGTACAATATTTCTAAGGAAGTTTAAGAGATAGGAACCATGTAAACGTCTAAATCATCAAAAATAGTTATAAAAGATTATTGGACGACGGGTTCACATCCTAGGTACACAAGAGCCAGTGACGAGCCAGATCTCACAGCAAAGGACTGAAGAGATAGGTTTAATAGTGGTTTAGAAGTACTTTTTTAGATTATTGTAAGATCAGAGTAAAAACCATTCAGACAAAATTCTTATATTCTTCCATAGTTGTCACCGTTATTGTCATTTTGAAGTGACCCATTGCTGTGCACCTAATTATGTAAGTTCAATAAATATATTGCATTTCTTATCTGTGTTTATTTCATTTTATATGTCTGCATCTATTATAAAAAGATTTAATTAGTTCGCATTTCTCCAGGTTAAACTCTCTCAGGGAATCGGATCTCCAGATAGCTCGAGAAAAAAAAGGGGCCACATTTATATGTCTACATATTCTATTTTCTCCCATCAAGTTCACGACCTTTGGGCATAATATCGGCTTTAACGCGGTCAGTATTTAGCACCATATGTAGTATAGCCAGCCTATTTTTCATCCCTACAAATACCAAAAGTTGTCATCGCTACAGCTTGAAATTACGTTTCTAACCCCTATTAGCCTATAAGTATTTATGTCTCCTAAGTCAGATCTAAACGTGCTGTGGAAACAAAATTTTGAGACGTCAGAATTTCTATTTAAATAATCCTTAATTCATCATAAATTTTGATGGATTAGTTTAAACGAAATAATTTAAATATATTAAAATCAGCATTAAAATACAATTCGATTAACATGTATATTGAAAAAATTACAGCATCCGGATCAAATATAAGAAGTAATAATAGGGAAATAAACCTATGCCATTCATATCTGATTTATTGAGAAAGCCAGTTTTTATTTTTGACTAGTAAGAATACATTTGATTTAGATAATAATTTTTCTATCGCTACATCATAATGGTTAATGACTGCAAAAAATCTTTATTCCAAGTTATTTCAGTTTTAGACCGAATATCTGATAGTATATGAAGTGCTTCTTTCAACTTTGATAAACTCGTTATTGTCCAAACACAAGAAAAAACTTGTTTTACACATAATTATTGGATTTTTAGAAACCTCACCTAATCTTAATGACGAAGTATATTTTGATTGAACCGTACAAGATGTCAAAATATTTTTTTTACAACTCATAATCTAAGAATAGTTATAAATCTCTCTATAACAGAGTGATTGACTTTAAAATTCTGTTCGCCCTTTTGACCTTCAGTTGTTATCTTTAAATGTATTTTAAATTATAGTAGAATTTTTTTTGCATTAATATACAAGCGGAAGAGGGGGATAGGGGCGAGTTTTTTTCACTATAGCTTTTACTCTACAAAAAAACTATAATTTATATTCTATTAGATGATAATTTGGAAAAATTTACCACTCCTGAAAAAAAGAAGCCCAGGAGTGGGGATGGGAATCACTTTACGTTCTTCTGTAATTAATTACGCCGCAACCTTTATGTCATATATATAAGGCGAAGAATACCGTCACCGACAATACAAGACTCTGAATACAAGAAAACGAACTGGTAATGAAAATGATAGTCTAGTACGAAGCAAATAAAGAGAGTTTGAAATTTGTCAATATTTCCACTAATGAAAGCGAAAAGTATCACTCAATTTGACTCTCATACTTCATAATGATTTAATAATCTTGATAACAGACTGTATTTATTGAATCCGGACAACTATACGCGTTCAGCCTGCTAAATCTTATAAATCGGCAAATAGGCATAGCAAAGGTTTCGCAAAAAAAGGAAAAAAACAATGCACACACATTGAATTTAACGACCATGTTGAACTTACCAAATGACACTCTACTCGCACAGATAGTAATATTGCTTCTCTTGCTACTAAACTACTACTACTACTACTACATTAATTGTGTTTTTTTATTATTATAATGCATATGTTTTACATGATATGAAATATAGTTTGCTAATAGTCCAATTTTCGACTTTAAAAAAAATAGCGTTATTTATACACTTTGAAAATAAGCTATTTTCAAGAGATGGCCTGAAAGGCATATACCATCCCTTTAAAACCCAGTCAGATCCTAGGTTTTTCCGAAAGAGATAGAGTATTAAGATGAAATTTTCAGGAACTGTTAAACAAAATCATAACATACTATGTTCAGTTAGATTGCAAATATGATATCTTAGTAATACAGAGGGGGGAGTATTAAATTGAAACTTTCAGGATATGTATAGAGGGGTTAGGGGGGACAGTGAACAAACCAAAGGATACCAAACGCACAAAGATAGTGCCATTGCTACTGCTGCTGCTACTAAGCGTGTATTCTTATTTATTTTAATGCGTATGTTTTAAATGATATGAAAATATACTACGCTAATAATCCAATTTTTGGCTTTTTTGAAAAAAATAGGATTATTTATACACTTTGACAATCAGCTGTTTTCCTTATAGGTTAGAAAGAATGACATATTATCAATACCTTCTATCCCACCTGAAGAATCAAGTCACGAATTTCGTTATCTTATTGACGTGGTGGCTTTAATTGAAGCGCCAATGGAGTTTCGTGATATTCAGGTTGCTGGAACACCACCTATCGATGAATGGTACAGTAAATTTTTACAGGAGTGTGATTGTAGTTATAATTTAGATGATATGCATTCTGACATTATAGATGATTCTGAAAGGTAATATAGCTTTAAGAAAAAATTTCAGTTGTTCTAACAATTCTTTTGATGTAGAACATAGCACAGTTGAAAAAAGGAATGAAGTTAGTCCAGATCAAGGTCTGCTCGAGAAAGATTTAACTTGATTGAGCCCTAACAGCATACGAATTTTAGATAATTTTATTCGTGAGTTAAATGAGGTCCCTTCCCCAACACATTTAATGGACACAACCCCATTTCAACTGAATTTAATTGAAGAAGAAAATAAACTCACTTGCAGTGATTCACATAGTGAATGGTGCTCTTACTGCTTGTTTTTACCTCAAAACCATGACCAAAAAGTGAAGCTCATCTTTGATCTTTTGTAATTTTTTAATATTTTGTAATATTTGATTCTTTGTAATTTTTGTAATATATTATATATATAACATATATATATATATATATATTATATTATATACATATATATATATATATATATATATGGCGCGGAAGAAGCTGCTGCTCTTACTGCTTGGTTTTACCTCAAAACCATGACCAAAAAGTGAAGCTCATCTTTGATCTTTTGTAATTTTGTAATCTTTTGTAATTTTTGTAATATTTGATCCTTTGTAATTTTTTTAATATATTATATATATAATTGATTTTCTTCCTCTCAAGCCACACAGCAAACTAAAAGGAATTCAAATTAAATATGACAATATATATATATATATATATATATATATATATATATATATATATATATATATATATATATATATATAACCTAAACTATCCATGTACATATAATGAATTAATATGTTTAGTAATTTGTTTTTTTTTGCTTTTTGCATCATTCAATAATTATTCTACATTAATACTTTATAAGCAATTAACAAAACACTAATCGGAATTAATTCCAATGCTAGTCTATACCCTGTTTCATTTTTTTTAATGCTTTAAGTTTTAACCAGTAGTTGAATGTTCCATCTAAGTTTTTTGACCTCACAATGCTCGTGTAAGTTATTTCACAACGCTTGTGTATATACTATGTTTTTTTCATTTTTAGAAATAACTAAGTTTTAAATAGTGATTTAACATTATAAATATAAAATTTTTGACTTCTAGTCAACGTATAAATATTTTTAGTGTGTAATGATCTGTTAATGATTAAAAAATATTCTAGATTAAGTTTGAAAAGGATGACGAAACAAATTTCCGGCAAGAAACATATTGTTTCTATTAAAGCGGCATATTATGTTTAGAGTAAAAAGAGAGAAAAGTAATTAAAAGTAATTAGTCTTTACAAAGTTGAGTGTTTCTTTTTACTATATATGTAACACTTTATGCTTTATTTGTATTCTAATGTGAATATTTATTTTAGATTAATTAAAAAAACTTTTTCCACAAAATAAGTTTTCCAAAGAAAAGTAAAGAACTCCATTAAACAAAAAATGAGCAAAAATAAAATAAAATAATCTACCAAGCGTGAAACTACCACAAATCAGCATCGATAAATAAATGAAACGCAAAACAAACAGAAATTACAATAAATAACCGATTCAAACTCAAAACGAGCAGAAATTAACATAAGTTGGGCTCAAAACCCCTATGCCTTTCCATGCCGTCCCAAGGCTAGAACATAATATGCACTTTACAGAAAAAATATAAATGTATTCCTAATCATTTTCAAAGTTACTGGTTTTTTTATGTATATTCCATTTTACTTGTGCTGTTTGTTTCCGTAGAAACTTTTCTAATGGAATTGACCAAAGAAGATGTGAACAATTGGGCACCAGCCAACGGGACATCTCAGAGAACAAGAAAGATCTTCGTTGGTTGTATAAAATTTGTCCGTTCTTCTACAACCCAGGCCAAGTTAACTGTAATACTTTGTAAGTATTTCTTTACGGCATGGGGGACAGTTACGTTAGACGACATGCTTGACAAACTTCCCCCCCCCCATGTCCAACATTATATGTCGCCTTAATATGGAACGGTATTAACCTTGTGATTGGTGAATTTGTCCCCGATTTGATTTGCTGGCGGGTAAAACAATACCCTAACCAAAAGTTTGTTTTTTCGAGTATTTCTTTTATTTTTTCGTATTGGTCTATATACCTGCAGACCCGGTCACTGTTACCGTCAAAATTCTTCTGAATCTTGTTCAGCGTAAAACCTGGAACCAAAGTGACTGGTAGTCGCTCAAAAAGTGCCCTTTTCATTTTCAGTAAGTTTCAATGTATAAGACCAGCGGAGGCTTGCCTGTTTCCAGCAGAGGCCATACTTGTATTCTTTCGGTTATAGATCACTTTTCAGGATTTACTTTTGCAAAAGCATTAAAAAATCAAGGTGCTTACACCACCAGTAAGGCGTTAGCGAAATTATTTTTAAAATTTGGCATTCCAAATAAGGTTTTGAGTGACAACGGAAGCAATTTTGTTTCAAAGGTAACAAAAGACTTAATGAGTTTTCTTAATATAGAGAAAATGGTGACGACCCCGTACCACCCACAAGCTAATTGTAAATTTTCGAATAAATTAATAAATTAATGATAAATATTTTCGAACGTATTAATCATTTATACAAAAGACAATAGGAACGACTGGGATCAATTCTTACGACATTTAACTGACGTAATCAATAGTGCTTATTCAGAAACAACTAAAGATAATCCATTTTATTTACTTTTTGGTCGTGATTTTAGAATCCCCTATGATGAGATTAAATGAGTCTCGGCAATATTTTAATAACTCGGAGGATTACAAACAAGAATTCATAAATAGGATGAGGAAAACTTATAAAATAGTGAGGCAAGAGTTGAAAAAATGTAAAATAAACCAAGAGCTAAGAAACTAACCCAAAGTAAAAGGGAGTATAGATTTCAAGGTAGGAGATTGCGTCTACCTAAAGAACGAAGCAAAAACGGAAGGCAAAAACCTTTCCAACAAATATTCTGGACCGTACAGAATAGTCAAAAAGTACGATAACGATTATAATTTTTAGATAAAGAACCCCGATAGCTGAAAAACTTAGATGGCACATGTTAGCCGAATAAAAAAGCCAAATTTCCAGAGATTGTTATCACGTTTTTCCTCCATCGATTCGTCAGATACCAAAAATGACCCCCCTAAATCAAGACTGCCAGAGCTATAACTCTTCAATTTTAAACAGGATTATTCTCAAAATTACAGTGATGGTGAAAACTTTGAAGAATTTTTAGCAATGAAAAATGTATTTATCCCTAGGAAAAAATCCCTAATACCAGGATTATTTACTGAAATAAAAACACCAAAAGATCCAAAAAGTTATTCATCCGCTAGCGCAAGAGAACTAGATTATACGATCTCTCCAAAATCCAAAATTTTCACATGTAGACTTTCAACCCCTTGCCCCCCCCCCAAAAGTGTTACCGACGAGCTTGTTTACCCTGACACACCAAGAGAAAGGCCCTTGTCCTTGCGAGACGACTTGAATTCAGCTGTAGAAACCCCAGATATTACTTTAAAGAAGACTCCTCCCAAAGATTCAACTAAAACAAATCTGCGAGAAGCTATGGATTGAATAAATTTCCCCACAAAAACGAGCCAAGGTACATATTACCAATCCCATTATTTCAACACAAAGGAGCTCAATGGGAATGGGGTCATCGGGGTGGGGAAACTGCATTTACCACTTTTAATCTTTTATGGCTGTTTGGGAGCATACAATCAAGGTTGGCCTCCTGTTTGGCATCGTGTTTTGTCTCTGTATTTTAATCATACTCCAGGTTATAGCAGATTGGATGCAGCTGATTTATCTTGACATGAATATTCAGATGATAACTCAAAAACGAACAAAGCTTATTCATGAGACATGCAACACTAACATGAATTCGATGAGAAAGCGTTATTCGCTATGCACCACGGGCACTTTGTAGAGAGCTAACTGCAACTTCTATGATCGGGAACCTAGGATCGATGACGATCACCGAATCACGCATGACGGATATTATGAGGTATGGCGAACACGCGGAATATGCAATTACTACCGCATATTAAGACGGAGACTGACTCCGAGTGAGAAGGAGGCATTGGCACCAGATCAGGAGAAGAAGAAGAATGGGGAAAATTAATAGTTTAATAGACGCAAGCCATGAGCTAACAATTTTATAAGAGACACAAATGAACAATTTTATACGAGAATACATTCTCTATGTGCCTCAAAATATTCCAAAAATGATATGCTGAGAAGAAAATAGACGCACTCCCAGTGTTCGACCCCTTAATGATAAGGCACCCTATGAACTGTCAAAAAGCAGGTGAGAATGAACTCTGGTAGCATATTCCCACACCTGTAGTTGGAAGCATCATTTCCCAAATGACAATTAAAGAAAGCTCGTCGTGTGAACACAATCATGCTCGAACTGTTCCAAGAAGAAACTATATTTTAAGTGCCTTAAAAATTTTGCCAAGACTAAAAGAGTTAAGTAAAATAATTTAGAACATATGGTTTGAGTACACTAAAGACTCGAAAGTGATGAATTATGTGTGAATCTACATATGTTACTTCTTAATATCTTTGATTACTCAAAAATTCCAATATCCTATCATTGATTTACATAGCAAATGAAATTGATATTACATAGAAAGTGTTTTAATGTTACCAGTGAACATGGTAAACCAAATACTGTGTGTTTTAAATCGTTCTTGTATGTAGTGTAAGATGTCCAGATAGTTATGTGTAACGTTGTCGAGCTATTCATTTAATGTAGCGTAGATAGAAAGTAGTGTGCCATATAGACAGCAAAATAAAAAAAAAGCCTTGTAAAAAGTGAATTCAAAAAAAATCTTAAATAAAGGTAGAATAGCCCCAACCTTGTTGGAAATGTAAA
The DNA here is from genome assembly GCF_049724085.1 of Artemia sp. Qi Xiang Cuo. Lineage (NCBI taxonomy): Eukaryota > Metazoa > Arthropoda > Branchiopoda > Anostraca > Artemiidae > Artemia > Artemia sp. Qi Xiang Cuo. The sequence goes on from NC_142812.1 coordinate 304,841, forward strand.
AGTAATCAGTGATAGATGTAGAAAAAAAATTTTTAGTATAGTAGCTAGCCTAGAACCATGAATAATCTTAGTCCGGTAGATGAATCTTAGATAGGGATGTAGAATAAAAAAAAAGTAATAGAAAAAATTTTTAGCACTCCTGATTAAGCCAAAGCATAAATATGCAATAATTATGTATAATAAATAGTTAATAAATTGCGAACATTTCAAAAAGCCCAATGGCAAGCAAGTACTAATGACGGGACGTCATTATATAATGGGAAGGGTAATATGTACCGTGAGTAAAATGCGATATATTTAAAATAAAAAAAATAAAGTTCCTTCTTTATAAAGATAATTCCGACTTGCTATAATTAATTTTAAATCTAGTCGCAAAAAGAAAGAAAATCCTTAATCAGCAAAGAAAAAAATTGCAATTAGCTGCAGACAAAGAACGGCACTATTCAGCTTTGGATTTCGCTAAGATAGTTGGCAATAAAAAAGATATTACACACAATATTTCTAAGGAAGTTTAAATTATAAGAACCGTGTGAACGTTTGAAACCTCAGAAATATTAAAAAAAAAATTTATTGGACGAAGGGTTCGCATCCTTGGGTCACTTGAGCCAATTGTGAGCCAGTTCTTAGAGCGCAGGACAAAAAAACTACGTTTAATAGTGGGGTAAAAGTGCTTTCTGGGAGGATTCGTAAATGAGACTCAGGATCTTTCGGCGTTCAAGCTTTGCAATTCTTTCATTGTTGTATCTCAGTCACCGTTGTTGTCATTTGAAGTGGCCCACTGCTGTTCACCTGAATAAGTAAGTCTCAATAAATCTATTGCTTTACGTTCCCAGGGAATCTGAACTCCAGCTAGCTCGTGGAAGAGGTTACATTTATATGGATACACATTTTATTTTCTCTCAATAATTGAGGGTGGCGCGGTCATAAATTTACTTCACTCCCCATTGCTGTGGCGCAGGCCTTGATGGCACAATCTTTAGCGCTATAGGCGGCGCTATCGGAGAACTTATAAGGTGTAAGTTCGCAAAATAAATACGATATTAGATTTGACGCGGTCAATATTTATGACCATAATTAAGCCCAGTCCCATTAAAATTTTATCGCTACATAATTATATAGTTGCTTCAGTAATTACAGTATTCTGATTATATAGATACATGGCCGTATATGAAAGGGCGAATGGAGGGCCTTCTTGAAATCAGCAAAGCAATATTTGAAGCGGGCAAAAAGGAAACGATACAAAGAAAAGAGGATTTAAAGAGGCAAGAAGATTTTGGGAGTAAGGCCTTCTAATTAAATAGCATTCCTTCTATTTTTTGTAATCTATGCCTTTCTTCATTGTATAGTTTTGTACTACCTGTATAGTTTTGTACTGTTGCCTTGACAAAGATAAGACTTCTAAATTACTTAACTGCTCGAAAAGAGCAACTTCAAACAGACGAAGGACTGAGAAAGAAATTTTCTCATTACAAATGGCACGGTCGGAAATTGGAGGAAAACTTGCGAACTAACTAGGCAATAAAACTTTGTAATTTAAATTTAATTATTGGAGAGATACAGACATATAAGTAAAATGATTAAGCCTATAACCGCTAAGCTACTACAGGAAACCCTTTACAATATCTCATAGGAGATAATAGCCTCCCCCAAAATAAGTTAAGTGAAATAATAAATTTGTTTCGAATTATTCAAACGCAAAAAAAAATGGCAGAGGATTTAGAAGAACAATTAAAGGCGCAAAAGTTGGTCGTGAAAAATATAGAAATAACAAAGTCTATCCCGCAGTACAGTGGTCAATCAGATATTGACGAATTTAACATCCAATTGGCCCAGTTTGTAGAACTAACAAAAACAGAGCTAGAAACGTTAGTCGACATACTTTTACTACGATTAAAAGGCCAGGCCTTAACCTTTCTGAAGCAGATTGAACACACTATAGGCGACGACGCCAAATTGCCAAAAAATACGGTGGACAAATTGTTAAAAGCATTTAAAGATAGATTTATCGAAACCAGTTCCATAAATAAATTAAAACACGGAATGGTATGCTTCGACAATTCACAAAATATAAGGGAATATCTTGATAATATACACATTTCAGTAGAGGCAAAATACGGAAGAGGTTCAGGACAACTGTATGAAAAAGTCATAATAAATACCTTTTTGCAAGGGCTACCTCCAAAACTATATAGAATGATAATATCCAAAAATATTCAGACGTTGGATCTTGCAGTTCAGGAGATAGATCGATTGATCGAAGTCGACACGTCGCAAATCACAGTAAGACAAAAATAAATAGCCTAGAGGATTCAAACGCGAACCTAATCTTCAAGGGCGATCAGGCATCTCCCAATCTCTTTTCAAGAGATAACTCCCTAGTACCACAAAGAAACAAAACGCAAGAACCCGCTAGGAAGAAAACAATACATTTATAGCCTGTCAAACAAACCAATTACGAAAATAACCCTACAATAATAAGGTGCTATATTTGTAATCGTGTTGGGCATATCGCGAGAGTGCCTTTATGTCCCCAATCGCATACCAACAATTGCTGTCGGTAGTACGCAAAATTACGGCAACCATTTGTTCGGAAGAACAAATTTTAGCGCCGGTGGTGCACTAGGCTATAGCCAGGGAAGATTGCGCAAATCAGTACCTTACAACGGGTACCAACCAAATTTTTATACCCCTCCCCCCAATAGACAAATAAATTACCGATTTGAAAACCCAAATAATCGCCAAAGCCAATATAATGCGAGAATGCTATATAGAAATCACGAAAGTTTGCCGACGGGAAATAAAAATTTTGCAAGCCAACGGCATTAGCAGTCAGCGCCAGCAAGCAGCACTGACCCAAGACATCCAAGTTACCATAATAATATATGGTAAGGGTAGACAATTGTAAATCAGTTAGATATGCCAACGGAATCTCATATGTTTGAATATCTATTACAGGCACTGACGCATGTAAAAAATCGTCAGGGAAACATTTCAGGCCCCTCAAAAATATAAATTTGACCAAGAGGGTGCCCAGAATATTTAATAGGTCGAAAACAATGGTAGTGCCGTCTTATAGTGATAATAATAATAGGTTGCCTATATTTAATTACTTTTGTGTGGCAAATATTTACTTTAAGGCTTTGATTGACTCTGGTGCTACTGCGAACATCATATGCTCATGCGTATTTAATATGGTGCCTCTGCATATTAGGCAACAAAGAAATTTTAATAATCCCAATTTAACTAGTGTGACAGGGCATAAATTGGATGCAAGAGGTTTAATTTGCCTAAACGTAAAAAGGGACAATAGGATCTTTCCGAAAAATTTTATAATATGCGATAACTTTCCGTTCGAAGCAATTATAAGTAGAGATGACCCTAAAGGTCCGAACAGTACACCAAATATGGGCATAGAGTCCCTAGGGAGAACACGTGGTAATGTCAGTCGTGACGGGGCACCAAATATGGGCATAGAGTCCCTAGGGAGAACACGTGGTAATGTCAGTCGTGACGGGGCACCAAATATGGGCATGGAATCCCCAGGGAGAATGATTGCGTAATCGGTCAATGACCTCTTTTTTCCAAGGTCGATTTATTTGTTGTTGTTGTTGTAAGTGCACGCTCTCAGCGAATGTTATGAGTTTCCAGAAATAGAAAACAGCATTTGTTGTTGTTTTGGACATGTACATGCTCGAGGCGAATGTTAAGAGTTTCCAGAAATAGGAAACAGTTAGATCACGTGTTTCCTTCTCAGCCAATCAGCGAGTCGGTTACATCCCCCTTCTCAGCCAATCAGAGGGCTTAGAAATATCCTTTTATTGCAACATTTCTATTTGTAAAGGACATTTTCATGATTTTGAGTATTCACATGAACCTACTGAATGTTTAGATACCTTAGAGGGAGTGACAGATGGGAAGAATCTGGAGGAAACGAGAAGAAAAGTTATATGCGACTTGTAGAGAAATTTATACCGAGTGCAAGTCAGCTCAGATAAAAGAAAGATTGATATAATAGAAAATGAGGATCTATAGAAGAAACTGGTATAAGAGGGCTGTCTCTATAGCGTAAAATAAATCAGTGAAAACCCAAAGAAAAATGTGTATAGTGCAAGATATAACTCGGATCATTATGATGATTATGCTCCAAGAGAAGAGAAAAAGTGGCCCTTTAAGAGACAACATAAGAGGTCATTCTACAAAAAGGATTTTAAACAACGGAAACCATGGTGGAAGTGTTCTCATATAGCATTTTACGATAAATCCCATTTTTGATATGCTTGAAAAGTTTTATACCATAATCATACAATAAATTTGTTTCTGATATTTTTATTTTCTCATACTAGATATGTATAGAATAAGGATACCAGGAGAGACTTCTGTACATGAATAGTTCAGTTTCATTAAATCACTCCATAGAGTAGGCCTACTATCAGTCCACAGCCAAGTTTTTTATCAATGTTATAAAAAAAATCATTCTTCTATATATTTTTATTCAACTGTCAAATCAATATATAATACTTTTTAAATATATGACCTCATCATCCTCCACTAACTCGTCCTCAATGGTAATTTCTTCAATTTGAGGTGACGGTATTGTAAGTAGTTGAATGCTATCATCATCATCATTGTCTGTTTCGATATTACTCAGAGTGGGCATATTAACATATAGACGATCATCATCTTCGACAGACAGTCTCCCTGAGGGTCCCCTCCTCACCAAATCATCTGATGTATACGATGGTCCAGATGATGTATAATGAACTTCTACCACGTCGTCATCATTATATGAACTGACAATCTCAGATTTACACAAAAGAAGCTCCTCACTTTCTGTGAGCTCCCACTCGGTCCATACATCCTAAAAAGGTCGAGAACACTATGGTCAAAAGCTCTGTGGAAAGGTATAGTCTTCATGAATATACTGAGGGGTGTTCTATAAATGTAATAAACAGGGTTACTTATTATTTTCATTTTATCTATAATTTTGTATGTCTAAAATTTATCAATTAGCCAGATGTGGGTTTTTTTTTATTATTTTTTACATACGGAGCGAGATTTAATGTCATTGATAGAAGCCTGTATGAGATTTAATGTCTGTGATAAAACCAGGAAAAAAACCTTTCCAAGAACTATGTTTTTCGAAGAAAAGTAAAGAGCTACGACATTAAATCAAAGAGAGCAGAAATAAAGTTGAATAATTGCTTAAACGTAAATTTTCTGTAAACATACTTCTAATTAATCACTCCTAAAAAGGTAAGTATAGACCGCTCATCCTCTATGGTGGGGGAGCATGCACAGCTGTGTCATTCTCGGTCGACTAGGTGCTGTAGTGAGTTGTTTTTAATATGAGTACATTATTTTTGAAGATTTAAATGAATTAGATTAGTTAAACAAAGCTTATAAATAAAAATTCTATTAACAGTTAATTTTGTACCAACTATATAAATATTTAAGACCAAGTGTACCATGATGCACCATTGTGGTCTGAGAAATTCAAAAACTCAGAAACTCAAAACATAGTTTTAGATAATTTCAAGACGATTACTATCTAACAATTTTATTTCTACAACACTTAGACCTTCCTTAGGTTGAAGTGCTGTTTTACACCACAAAATAGTAGAAAATCCCGCTTTACTTGAGTACATTATAAGTTTTGCCTCTTACAATTTGTCCCATTAGCTTGATATGTTATCTCGTGAGAAAAAAACTATCCAATAAAAACTCAGACTAAACTTGATGAAACTTATATATTTGAAATCAGCATTTAAAGCTGATTCTTTGATGTATCTATTGCTATCAAAATTCCATTTTCTAGAGTTTCGGATACCATTGAGCTGGCTCGCTCATTACTTAAACTTCGTTACCACGAAATGTTTTATTAATTAAAAAACTTTCCACAAAATAAGTTTTTCAAAGAAAAGTAAAGAGCTACTACATTAAATCAAAGATGAGCAGAAATAAAGTTAAATAATTGTTCAAACGTAAACTTATGTCCAATGCCATACTAGTTAAAGTGACAAAAACTCTTTCCCACAAGAGGACACTTTTCAACTAAAAGTAAAGAGCTACTAAATCAAAGATATGATGAAATAATAACAAATAATTGTTCAAACGTAAACTTTTGTTTAGCGATAAACTGATTAGAGTGATAAAAAACTTTTTCCCACAAGAGGACACTTTTCGAGTAAAAGTAAAGAGCTAGCAGACTAAACCAAAGATATGATGAAATAATAGCGAATAATTGTTCAAACTTAAATTTTCTGTATTACGGGAATAGTTTATTTTCAAACCATTATATCTACCAAAGGTTCAATACTTGAGTTAAACTAAGAGGTTTCAATTTCAGGAAAAAATTTCATTTTGACAACATTTGACAATTTACCAAATTTAAAGTTTTGTTTAGTTTCAAAATGTTTTCTGTCACTCTTCATCTTTTAATCATACACAAACAATACTAAAGAAAACCACTTCCCACGGTTTATTGATTTTAAATTATTAAGAAGGCTATTATTTCGTTGAAATATAAATTTTACATTTTTAATTTTCATGCTTTTGATAAGTATCTTGTCCTTTTTGTGTAAATTGCAGCTGAGGGCTAATCGCAAAATCACTGTTTCAAGTTTTTTCATAATTAAAGGATACGAATTAGAACCATGGGAAATACATTTTCATCGTATTTTGCTTATTTTCGTTGGAAAAAAACACTGAAAAGTCATATTAAGAGAAATATTTGTGAGTTTTTCACTGAAAATTCCTTTTTCATACCAAGCCCTGACCCCCCTAATTGAAGGATATGAATTAGAACCATGGGAACGTAATTTCGTCTTATTTTGCTTATTTTCGTTAGAAAAAACACTGAAAAACCATATTAAGAGCTATATTTATGAGTCTTTCACTGAAAATTCCTTTTTCATACCAAGCCTTGACCCCCCTAATTAAAGGATATGAATTAGAACTATGGGAACGTAATTTCATCGTATTTTGCATTTCCCACAAGAGGTCACTTTTCAAGTAAAAGTAAAGATCTACCAGACTAAACCAAAGATATGATGAAATAATAACAAATAATTGTTCAAACTTAAATTTTCTTTATTACGGGAATGGTTTATTTTCGAACCATTATATCTAGCAAAGGTTCAATAGCTGAGTTAAACTAAGAGGTTTCAGTTTCAAGAAAAAATTACATTTTGACAACATTTGACAATTTACCAAATTTAAAGTTTTGTTTAGTTTCAAAATGTTTTCTGTCACTCATCATCTTTTAATCATTCACAAACAATACTAAAGAAAACCACTTCCCACGGTTTATTGATTTTAAATTATTAAGAAGGCTATTATTTCATTGAAATATATATTTTACATTTTTAATTTTCATGCTTTTGATAAGTATCTTGTCCTTTTGGTGTAAATTGCAGCTGAAGGCTTATCGCAAAATCACTGTTTCAAGTTCTTTCATAATTGAAGGATATGAATTAGAACCAAGGGAACGTAATTTCGTCGTATTTTGCTTATTTTCGTTGGAAAAAAACACTGAAAAACCATATTAAGAGCTATATTTTTGAGTCTTTCACTGAAAATTCCTTTTTCATACCAAGTCCTGACCCCCTAATTGAAGGATATGAATTAGAACCATGGGAACGTAATTTTGTCGTATTTTGCTTATTTTCGTTAGAAAAAACACTGAAAAACCATATTAAGAGCTATATTTATGAGTCTTTCACTGAAAATTCCTTTTTCGTACCAAGTCCTGACCCCCCTAATTAAAGGATATGAATTAGAACCATGGGAACGTAATTTCATCGTATTTTGCATTTCCCACAAGCTTAGCCTACGTACGCGCGAACGTAGGCTAACCTAGTCTAACCTAAATTAACCTAACCTAACAAAATCTAACCTAACCTAACCATACACCTAACTTTTTGTCTGTCTCTAACCTAATTCAAGGGATTTCAAGAGCGATGGTTGAGGCGGTGGGGGAGGGGGGGGCTACGTAGGCTAAGCTAGTCTAACCTAAATTAACCTAACCTAACATAATCTAACCTAACCTAACCATACACCTAACTTTTTGTCTGTCTCTAACCTAATTCAAGGGATTTCAAGAGCGATAGTTGAGGCGGTGGGGGAGCTCCACACCTAAGAACTTTTCTTTCTCGTACGTAGGCTAAGCTAGTCTACCCTAAATTAACCACTTAATTCAAGGGATTTCAAGAGCGATGGTTGAGGCGGTGGGGGAGGGGGGCTACGTAGGCTAAGCTAGTCTAACCTAAATTAACCTAACCTAACATAATCTAACCTAACCTAACCATACACCTAACTTTTTGTCTGTCTCTAACCTAATTCAAGGGATATCAAGAGCGAGGGTTGAGGCGGTGGGGGAGCTCCACACCTAAGAACTTTTCTTTCTCGTACGTAGGCTAGGCTAGTCTACCCTAAATTAACCTAACCCAACATAATCTAACCTAGCCTAACCATACACCTAACTTTTTGTCTGTCTCTAACCTAATCTAATCTAACCTAAGTGATGCGTACGTAGGTAAATATTTAAATATGTTGAAAATACGTTCCTAGAAATTTTCACGCCCCATCCTGTGAATTGAGTGCTAGTCACTTTAATTCCCAATCAAATGAGTCCTTTTCAATGTTTCTGTGACGAGTCCTTCTGTGAGTACTTAGAAAATGTAAAATTATATATCCAGGATACTCTTAAACCTGAGTCCCCCTCCCATCGTGTCATTTAAGTTGTAATAGCTCTGATTTTGGGGCATATTTCAAAATATCTTTTATCAATTTTTCTTCTTTTTTTTCTGATTACACAAGAAGTGTGAAATCGCAGAGTTGATCAATCTTTGATAGTTTTACAGAAATTCTCACTTCCCTTTGATGCTCTCCTATGTCCAAAACAAAATTGAACGTAACAATTAATTAATCTGCATTGAAGATGTCTCGTTTGACACAATTAGTCTATGCAATGTAAGAAGTATTGTTTTGAAACCATTCTCCGCGAGTGAAAAGTGGCAATTCTAGTGAGTGTTAATTGATATATAGAAAGGTAATTATTGTTCTAAATCAACAGTTTGCACAATTTCGTAAATAAATAACAGTTAGGTTAGTATATTTAAGAGCTTTGAAAAGCTTTAAAAGTCAGTATATGCTGAAATAGAGGACAAGATAGAAAATAATGGAAGGTTCTTCAAATGCAAGCCCGGCAATGTTTGATGTGAGTTCAATAATATGTCTTTTCAGTGTGTTTTCCAACGAAAATAAGCAAAATATGATGAAAATGCATTCCCTTGGTTCTAATTCGTATCCTTTAATTATGAAAAAACTTGAAACAGTGATTTTGCGATAAGCCTTCAGCTGCAATTTACACCAAAAGGACAAGATATTTATCAAAAGCATGAAAATTAAAAATGTAAAATGTATATTTCAAAGAAATAATATCCTTCTTAATAATTTAAAATCAATAAACCGTGGGAAGTGGTTTTCTTTAGTATTGTTTGTGAATGATTAAAAGATGATGAGTGACAGAAAACATTTTGAAACTAAACAAAAGTTTAAATTTGGTAAATTGTCAATTGTTGTCAAAATGTAATTTTTTCCTGAAATTGAAAACTCTTAGTTTAACTCAGGTATTGAACCTTTGGTAGATATAATGGTTCGAAAATAAACTATTCCCGTAATACAGAAAATTTAAGTTTGAACAATTATTCGTTATTATTTCATCATATCTCTGGTTTAGTCTGGTAGCTCTTTACTTTTACTCGAAAAGTGTCCTCTTGTGGGAAATGCAAAATACGATGAAATTACGTTCCCATGGTTCTAATTCATATCCTTTAATTAGGGGGGTCAGGACTTGGTATGAAAAAAGAATTTTCAGTGAAAGACTCATAAAGATAGCTCTTAATATGGTTTTTCAGTGTTTTTTCTAACGTAAATAAGCAAAATATGACGGAATTATGTTCCCATGGTTCTAATTCCTATCCTTCAATCAGGGGGGTTATGAATTGGTAAGAAAAAGGAATTTTCAGTGAAATACTCACAAATATAGCTCTTAATATGGTTTTTCAGTGTTTTTTCCAACAAAAATATACAAACTACGACGAAATTACGTTCCCATGTTTCTAATACATATCCTTCAATTAGGGGGTCAGGGCTTGGTAAGAAAAAGGAATTTTCAGTGAAAAACTCAAAAATATAGCTCTTAATATGACTTTTCAGTGTTTTTTCCAACGAAAATAAGCAAAATATGATGAAAATGCAATCCCATGGTTCTAATTCGTATCCTTTATCGGGGTGTTTTTTCTGTGTGTGGGGTAAATACCAGCTATCGTAAAAGGATATGGAAAGATAAAAAATACCATTAATACTTTAAATGCATCAAACAAGGAATGCTCAATGCAGATTAAAATCGGAAAAGAACAGAAACGCCTAAAAATAAGAAATTAGGCTGACTTATATAGGCTGAATTTTGAACGGCTCAGTGAGCCGTAATTCTTCTTTCTCAGATTCAAAAAAAGGATGCAATTAGTATATTTCATGAAATTTTTTTACGTTGTGCTTTCTTAGTGATAAATGCTTTTCTAGACAAAATTATGTTTAATAGCTTTCCTTCTGTGAAAAGGGGCAAAGTATTTCAATACTAACTTTTTTCTCTTCTTTTTAAGACCAATTATGAAGAATGTCTGTCGCCGCCACCCACTAAGAAAGCGAGGGCCAATAATGCGCCCCCTGCGAAGGCAACAGTTGTGCAGTATGGTCGCTGGCCGAAGCCCCCAAATACGCTGGCCAATCCAACCTTCATATCGACTATTCAAGACCGACGCTGCCTGTACAAGCCGCAGCCCAATTTGTACAAGAATGTAACGCCACCGGTCCCTCCACCCTCCAACATGCACTACCCGGACCTTTGGGCACCCAAGCCCAGAACAATTATGTAAATGTAAGCATTTTTTTCCTACCTATCTATTTTTTCCAATGTTTTTTAGTCTTTTCTTTTTCACTATTTCAACACTGTAAAAGTTTGTCTCAGAGATATTAAAAAAATTTAAGTTTGAACAATTATTCGTTATTATTTCATCATATCTTTGGTTTAGTCTGGTAACTCTTTACTTTTACTCGAAAAGTGTCCTCTTGTGGGAAATGCAAAATACGATGAAATTACGTTCCCATAGTTCTAATTCATATCCTTCAATTAGGGGGGTCAAGACTTGGTACGAAAAAGGAATTTTCAGTGAAAGACTCATAAATATAGCTCTTAATATGGTTTTACAGTGTTTTTTCTAACGAAAATAAGCAAAATACGGCGAAATTACGTTCCCATGGTTCTAATTCATATCCTTCAATTAGGGGGGTCAGGGCTAGGTAAGAAAACGGAATTTTCAGAGAAAGATTCACAAATATATGTCTTAATATGGTTTTTCAGTGTTTTTTCAAACGAAAATAAGCAAAATACGACGAAATTACGTTCCCCTGTTTCTAATTCATATCCTTCAATTATGAAAAAACTTGAAACAGTGATTTTGCGATAAGCCTTCAGCTGCAATTTACACAAAAAGGACAAGATACTTATCAAAAGCATGAAATTTAAAAATGTAAAATGTATATTTCAATGAAATAATAGCCTTTTTAATAATTTAAAATCAATAAACTGTAGGAAGTGGTTTTCTTTAGTATTGTTTGTGAATGATTAAAAGATGATGAGTGACAGAAAACATTTTGAAGCTAAACAAAACTTTAAATTTGGTAAATTGTCAAATGTTGTCAAAATGTAATTTTTTCCTGAAATTGAAACCTCTTAGTTTAACTCAGGTATTGAATCTTTGGTAGATATAATGGTTCGAAAATAAACCATTCCCGTAATACAGAAAATTTAAGTTTGAACAATTATTCGTTATTATTTCATCATATCTTTGGTTTAGTCTGGTAGCTCTTTACTTTTACTCAAAAAGTGACCTCTTGTGGGAAATGCAAAATACAATGAAATTACGTTCCTATAGTTCTAATTCATATCCTTTAATTAGGGGGGTCAAGGCTTGGTATGCAAAAGGAATTTTCAGTGAAATACTCACAAATAAAGCTCTTAATATGGTTTTTCAGTGTTTTTTCTAACGAAAATAAGCAAAATACGACGAAATTACGTTCCCATGGTTCTAATTCATATCCTTCAATTAGGGGGGTCAGGACTTGGTATGAAAAAGGAATTTTCAGTGAAAAACTCAAAAATATATCTCTTAATATGACTTTTCAGTTTTTTTTCCAACGAAAATAAGCAAAATATGATGAAAATGCATTCCCATGGTTCTAATTCGTATCCTTTAATTATGAAAAAACTTGAAACAGTGATTTTGCGATAAGCCTTCAGCTGCAGTTTACACCAAAAGGACAAGATACTTATCAAAAGCATGAAAATTAAAAATGTAAAATGTATATTTCAATGAAATAATAGCCTTCTTAATAATTTAAAATCAATAAACCGTGGGAAGTGGTTTTCTTTAGTATTGTTTGTGTATGATTAAAAGATGATGAGTGACAGAAAACATTTTGAAACTAAACAAAACTTTAAATTTGTTAAATTGTCAAATGTTGTCAAAATGTAATTTTTTCCTGAAATTGAAACCTCTTAGTTTAACTCAGGTATTGAACCTTTGGTAGATATAATGGTTCGAAAATAAACTATTCCCGTAATAGAGAACATTTAAGTTTGAACAATTATTCGCTATTATTTCATCATATCTTTGGTTTAGTCTGGTAGCTCTTTACTTTTACTCGAAAAGTGTCCTCTTGTGAGAAAAAGTTTTTTATCACTCTAATAAGTTTATCGCTAAACATAAGTTTACGTTTGAACAATTATTCGCTATTATTTCATCATATCTTTGATTTAGTAGCTCTTTACTTTTAGTTGAAAAGTGTCCTATTGTGGGAAAGAGTTTTGTCACTTTAACTAGTATGGCATTGGACATAAGTTTACGTTTGAACAATTATTTAACTTTATTTCTGTTCATCTTTGATTTAATTTAGTAGCTCTTTACTTTTCTTTGAAAAACTTATTTTGTGGAAAGTTTTTTAATTAATAAGACATTTCGTGGTAACAAAGTGTAAGTAAGGAGCGATCCAGCTCAATGATATTCGAAACTCTAGAAAACGGAATTTTGATAGCAATAGATACATCAAAGAATCAGCTTTAAATGCAGATTTCAAATATATAAGTTTCATCAAGTTTAGTTTGCGTGTTTATTTGATATTTTTTTTTCTTACGTGATAACATATCAAGCTAATGTGGCAAATGGTAAGAGACAAAACGTATAATGTACTCAAGTAATGCGGGATTTTCTACCATTTTGTGGTGTAAAACAGCACTTCAACCTAAGGAAGGTCTAAGTGTTGTAGAAATACAATTCTTAGATAGTAATCGACTTGAAATAATCGAAAACTATGTATTGAGTTTCTGAGTTTTTGAATTTCTCAGACCACAATGGTGTATCGTGGTACACTTGGTCTTAAATATTTATGTAGTTGGTACAAAATTAACTGTTAATAGAATTTTTATTTATAAGCTTTGTTTAACTAATCTGATTCATTTAAATCTTCAAAAATAATGTACTCCTATTAAAAACAACTCACTACAGCACCTAGTCGACCGAGAATGACACAGCTGTGCATGCTCCCCCACCATAGAGGATGAGCGGTCTATACTTACCTTTTTAGGAGTGATTAATTACAAGTATGTTTACAGAAAATTTACGTTTAAGCAATTATTCAACTTTATTTCTGCTCTCTTTGATTTAATGACGTAGCTCTTTCTTTTCATCGAAAAACATAGTTCTTGGAAAGGTTTTTTTCCTGGTTTTATCACAGACATTAAATCTCATACAGGCTTCTATCAATGACATTAAATCTCGCTCCGTATGTAAAAAATAATAAAAAAAAAACCACATCTGGCTAATTGATGAATTTTAGACATACAAAATTATAGATGAAATGAAAAATAATAAGTAACCCTGTTTATTACATTTATAGAACACCCCTCAGTATATTCATGAAGACTATACCTTTCCACAGAGCTTTTGACCATAGTGTTCTCGACCTTTTTAGGATGTATGGACCGAGTGGGAGCTCACAGAAAGTGAGGAGCTTCTTTTGTGTAAATCTGAGATTGTTAGTTCAGATGAGGACAACGACGTGGTAGAAGCTCATTATACATCATCTGGACCATCGTATACATCAGATGATTTGGTGAGGAGGGGGCCCTCAGGGAGACTGTTTGTCGAAGATGATGATCGTCTATATGTTAATATGCCTACTCTGAGTAATATCGAAACAGACGATGATGATGATGATAGCATTCAACTACTTACAATACCGTCACCTCAAATTGAAGAAATTACCATTGAGGACGAGTTAGTGGAGGATGATGAGGTCATATATTTAAAAAGTATTATATATTGATTTGACAGTTGAATAAAAATATATAGAAGAATGATTTTTTTTTATATCATTGATAAAAAACTTGGCTGTGGACTGATAGTAGGCCTACTCTATGGAGTGATTTAATGAAACTGAACTATTCATGTACAGAAGTCTCTCCTGGTATCCTTATTCTATACATATCTAGTATGAGAAAATAAAAATAGCAGAAACAAATTTATTGTATGATTATGGTATAAAACTTTTCAAGCATATCAAAAATGGGATTTATCGTAAAATGGTATATGAGAACACTTCCACCATGGTTTCCATTGTTTAAAATCCTTTTCGTAGAATGACCTCTTATGTTGTCTCTTAAAGGGCCACTTTTTCTCTTCTCTTGGAGCATAATCATCATAATAATCCGAGTTATATCTTGCACTATACACATTTTTCCTTGGGTTTTCACTGATGTCTTTTACACTATAGAGAAAGCCCTCTTTTACCAGTCTCTTCTTTTGATCCTCCTTTTCTATCATATCAATCCTTCTTTTATCTGAGCTTACTTGCAATCGATATAAATTTCTCTCCATGTCACATATAATTTTTCTTCTCGTTTCCTCCAGATTCTTCTCATCTGTCTCTGCCTCTAAGCTATCTAAACATTCAGTAGGTTCATGTGAATACTCAAAATCATGAAAATGTCCTTTACAAATATAACAGTTGAAATAAAAGGATATTTCTAAGCCCTCTGATTGGTTGAGAAGGGGGATGTAACCGACTCGCTGATTGGCTGAGAAGGAAACACGTGATCTAACTGTTTCCTATTTCTGGACACCTTGACATTCGCCTCGAGCATGTACATGTCCAAAACAACAACAAATGCTGTTTCCTATTTCTGGAAACTCATAACATTCGCTGAGAGCGTGCACTTACAACAACAACAACAAATAAATCGACCTTGGAAAAAAGAGGTCATTGACCGATTACGCAATCATTCTCCCTGGGGATTCCATGCCCATATTTGGTGCCCCGTCACGACTGACATTACCACGTGTTCTCCCTAGGGACTCTATGCCCATATTTGGTGCCCCGTCACGACTGACATTACCACGTGTTCTCCCTAGGGACTCTATGACCATATTTGGTGTACTGTTCGGACCTTTAGGGTCATCTCTACTATTATAGGCGCATAATTTTTTAAGGTCTAATAGAGTACTATTAGACGTAGAGAACGGGAGGCTTGTTTACCCGGCTAAGGTAGGGGAAGAAATTTGTACCATAAAAAATCGTAACAGAGGTTACGAAGACAACGTAACAGTAAATAAAATTTCTTTTGGTATAATGTCGCAATCTTTTGAACCTCATGTCTCGCAAAAAGGACATGGCATAGTTAGAAATTTGTTCAATTATTCTGAGAGACATTGAAGAGATGAAGTAAATTTAAAAAATAAAAAAATAAGGGTATTGAATCTGCGAAAAAAAATAGGAGATATGCGACAGTATAGATCAAACGAAATTAAGAAAATAGCTGAATTATGGAAAAACTTAGTAAAACCCAACGTGACGTCGCAAGATGCCGCAATGGGGCAACATAGCGCCAGTATGAATCCTATAGACAATGAAAATAAAGATAAATGTTAAGGATTCATGATAAACAAAAGAAAAGTATCACCCTAAACGATGCAGAGAATTAAAATAGCACATAGGATTCAACCAATTGTTAGAAAATCCAAAATATGGTTTACGAACTCGTAAAATGAAATTCCTGGAAATCTGCAACGTGAGGAACAGATTATATCTTACGACAAAGGAGGTTTTATTTGGGTATCTAATAAACACGAAAATGACACAATTCTAATAAAAAAGGGGACGCGTTTAGTTCAAATCCAAGTTATCTCGGAAAATGATTTAAATAGATGGGAAAATTCCATAAGAAACCTTGTTAATGGCATTAAAACAGCAATTAACAAATACCCTCTAACCAAATCGCAATTTCTAAACAAATTTAATGTGGATCATATTACGGACTTGGAACTTAAGAAAAAATTATGTGAATTATTATGGAATTTTAAAGATGTATTTTCCGGGTCTAAAGATGACATCCCACTGATATCATTTTATGAACAATCAATTTTAACGACTGGTAATCCCGTAGCAAAACAGCCATATCGTGTGCCATATAAGCACAAAGAATGGTTAAAAAATAAAATTCATGAATTAGAAAAAAAATGAAATTATACGCCCCAGTATAAGCCCGTATTCTGCACCAGTGATCTTGGTACCAAAAAAGCATGGTGATCTTAGACTTGTAGTAGACTATAGAGCCTTAAATAAACAAGTAGTTAGTGATAAATTTCCTTTACCAACAATAGATGAAATTCTTGACTCTATTTCAAGCAAAAACAAAATTTTTACTTCTTTGGACCTTACCCAAGGCTACCACCAAGTGAAAATGGCCGAAAAAGATGTCCATAAAACCGCATTTTCAGCATCTGAATGTGGTTCATATGAATACTTAAGGGTACCTTTTGGACTTAAAACAAGTTCAAGCGCGCTATGTAGACCCCTATTACACCTGTTAAGAGGATTAAAGAATATCATTCATTTTGTCGATGATGTTATATGCGTGGGAGAAAATGCTGAACAACACTTAGCAACGTTAGCTAAGGTGTTCGAGACGTTCAGACAGGGCAATTTAAAACGCCGCCCTGAGAAAGTAAATTTATTTCAACCTAAAATTAAATTTTTAGGAGTAGTAGTAACACAAGGAGATATCCCCAGACCCGGATAAAATAAAATGTGTTGAAAACCTCAAACCCCCAACAACTATGAAAGAATTAAGGGGAATTTTAGGTCTTACTGGCTACTTTAGAAAATTCGTGCGCAATTACGCCCAAATTGCGAAACCCCTCCCGGAATTAACTAAAGGGAGCTCCCAAAATGTTACCTGATCCTAGTAAGATTAAACGTCCCCAGACCGTCTCAAAAAGGTACTCACTCCTGAAACAATAATATGACATCCTGATTTTAAAAATGGACAATTTTTGGTCACAACCGATGCTAGTTCAAAAGACATTGGGGCAATTCTTTCGCAAAAAATCCCGGTAGAAAACCCTTATCCTCTAGAGAGAACGCCTAAACTAAAACAAATAGAAAAAGTTATAGGCTATTCGAGTAGAACTTTATCAAAAGACGAAAGTAGTTATTCCGCCAAAAACATAGAATTATTATCTATAATCCACCACTTGGATAAATTTAGACACTATTTAATTTGTAGAAAATTTATGCTACGATCAGACCATAACACCTTTCAGTACCTGTGCACATTTAGAAACCCAACGGGAATTCTAGCTAGATGGATTATGAAAATCCAAGACCTAGATTACCAATTTGAACATTTAAAGGAAAAACAAAACGCAGATTATGACTTTTTGAGTAGATACCCAGAAAAAATTCCGTCGGAAGATGTAAAAAATGAAGTTAACGCCCTCAAGGCTACGAGCAAACATGGACGTAAGAAAAACAAAGTCAAAGACACAGTAAAAGAAAATAAGATTAACTATCGCCCCTTGTCTTTAGAAAATATACAAAGAAAGCAAAAAAAGGACGAAATGTGTTCAGCGCTTATTAATTATTTTGTGAATGACGATGTGCTACCGGATAAATTTAAAACTCTTAGAAAAGAGATAGACAATTTTTACTATGATCTTGATGAAGAAATACTATGTAGAATCGTGACTGCTGAGACAAATAGAAACCAAACCTCAATAATACCTGTGTTACCAAAAAACTTATTAATACCTGCGTTGGAATATTTTCATTCAGATACAGGTGGACGCTTAGGAGTAACGAAAACTTTTCATAAATTAAAACAATATTTTTACGTGCCGTCGGCAATAACAAAACTTAAAGAATTTGTAGGTACATGCGAAGCGTGTAACTTAAGAAAATCCCCAAGCTTATCCTAATCCTCCAATCGGAAGGGTCCCGGTAGCAAAGTACCCCTTCGATATTATCTAATTTGACTTATACGGAACCAATGGAGGTTTGCCTGTTTCCAACAGAGGCTATACTTGTATTCTTTCTGATATAGCTAACTTTTGTGAGTTTAATTTTTCAAAAGCATAAAAAAATCAAAGTGTTTTCACCACAAGTCAGGCGTTAGCAAAATTACTTCTATAATGTGCCGTTCCAAATGAGGTTTTGAGTGATAATGAAAGCAAATTTGTCTCAAAGATAACGAAAGATTTAATGAGTTCTTAATATAGAGAAAATGGTTGAGTGAGAAGGAGGCATTGGCACCAGATCAGGAGAAGAAGAAGAATGGGGAAAATTAAAAGTTTAATAGACGCAAGCCATGAGCTAACAATCTTATAAGAGACACAAATGAACAATTTAATACGAGAACACATTCTCTATGTGCCTCAAAATATTCCAAAACTTATATGCTGAGAAGAAAATAAACGCACTCCCAGTGTTCGACCCCTTAATGATAAGGCACCGTATGAACTGTCAAAAAGCAGGTGAGAATGATCTCTAATAGCATATTCCCACACCTGTAGTTGGAAGCATCATTTCCCAATTGACAATTAAAGAAAGCTCGTCGTGTGAACACAATCATGCTCGAACTGTTCCAAGAAGAAACTATATTGTAAGTGCCTTAAAAATTTTGCCAAGACGAAGAGTGAAGGACAATAATTTAGAACAGAAGGATTGAGTACACTAAAGACTCGAAGGTGATGAAATAGGTGTGAATCTACATATATTACTTCTTAATATCTTTGATTACTCAAAAATTCCAATATTCTATCATTCATTTACATAGCAAATATCCCCAGTGAAAGAATTTTAATGTTACAAGTGAACATGGTAAACTAAACACTGTGTGTTTTAAACCGTTATTGTATGTAGTGCTAGATGTCCAGATAGTTATGTGTAGCTTTGGATATCTATTTATTTAATGTAGCGTAGATAGAAAGTAGTTTGCCCCAGACAGCAAAATAAAAAAAAAGCCTTGTAAAAAGTGAATTCAAAAAAAAATCTGCAGTGAAGGTAAAATAGCCCTAACCTTTTTGGAAATGTAAAAGTAATCAGTGTTAGATGTAGAAAAAAAATTTTTAGTATAGTAGCTAGCCTGGAACCATGAATAATCTTAGTCCGGTAGATGAATTTTAGATAGGGATGTAGAATAAAAAAAAGTAATAGAGAAAATTTTTAGCACTCCTGATTAAGCCAAAACATAAATATGAAATAATTATGTAGAATAAATAGTTAATAAATTGCGAACATTTCAAAAGCCCAAAGGCAAGCAAGTACTAATGACGGGACGTCATTATATAACGGGAAGGGTAATATGTACCGTGAGTAACATACGATATATTTATAATACAAAAAGGAAGTTCCTTCTTTATAAATATAATTCCGACTTCCTTTAATTAAGTTTAAATCTAGTCGCAAAAAAAAAGAAAATCCTTTATCAGCAAAGAAAAAAATTGCAACGAGCCTCAGACAAAGAACGGCGCTATTCAGCTTCGGATTTCGCTAAGATAGTGGTCAATAAAAAAGATATTACACACAATAATTCTAGGAAAATTTAAATTATAAGAACCGTGTGAACGTTTGAAACCTCAAAAATATTTAAAACAATTTATTGGACGAAGGGTTTGCATCCTTGGGTCACTTGGACCAATTGTGTGCCAGTTCTTAGAGCGCAGGACAAAAAAACTACATGTAATAGTGGGGTAAAAATGCTTGTTTGAATGATTCGGAAATGAGACTCAGGATCATATAAACAGAAGTATTTTGGCGTTCAAGCTTTGCAATTCTTTCATTGTTGCATCTCAGTCACCGTTGCTGTCATTTTAAGTGATCAACTGCTGTCCACATAATTATGTAAGTCTCAATAAATATATTGTATTTTACCTGTGTTTATTTCATTTTACATGTCCGTATCTAGTCTAATAACAGGCAATTAGTTCGCATATCTTCAAGGTACGTTCCCAGGGAATCTGAACTCCACATAGCTCGTGGAAAAGAGGTTAAATTTATATGGATACACATTTTATTTTCTCTCAATAATTGAGGGTGGCGCGGTCATAAATTTACTTCACTCCCCATTGCTGTGGCGCAGGCCTTGATGGCACAATCTTTAGCGCTATAAGCGGCGCTATCGGAGAACTTATAAGGTGTAAGTTCGCAGCTTTAAAATAGGATATTAAATTTGACGCGGTCAATATTTATGACCATTATTAAGCTCAGTTCTTTCTTTACAGTCGCCATAAAAATTTTATCACTACAAATGGCACGGTCGGAAATTAGAGGAAAATTTGCGAACTAATTAGGCTATAAAACTTTGTAATTTAAATTTAATTATTGGAGAGATACAGACATATAAGTAAAGTGATTAAGCCTATAACCGCTAAGCTACTACAGGAAACCCTTTAAGATATCTCATAGGATATAATAGCCTCCCCAAAAGTAGTTTAAGTGAAAAAATAAAATTAATTCGAATTATTCAAACGCAAAAAAAAAAATGGCAGAGGATTTAGAAGAACAATTAATAGCACAAAAGTTGGTCGCGAAAAATATTGAAATAGCAAAGTCTATCCCTCAGCACAGTGGTCAATCAGATATTGACGAATTTAACATCCAATTGGCCCAGTTTGTAGAACTAACAAAAACAGAGCTAGAAACGTTAGTCGATATACTTTTATTCCGGTCCAAAGGCCAGGACTTGACCTTTCTGAAGCAAATTGAACACACTGTAGATGATGACTCCAGATTGCCAAAAAATACGGTGGGCAAATTATTAAAAGCTTTTAATGACAGAGTTATGGAGACCAGTTCCCTAAATTATTTAAAACACAAACTGGTATGCTTCAACAATTTAAAAAATATAAGGGAATATCTTGATAATATACGCATTTCAGTAGAGGAAAAATACGGAACAGGTTAAGGACAACTGTATGAAAAATTCATACTAAATACCTTTTTGCAAGGGCTACCCCCAATACTATAAAGAATGGTAATATCCAAAAATATTCAGACGTTGGATCTTGCAGTTCAGGAGGTAGATTGATTGATCGAAGTCGACACGATGGTTGCAAATCACAGTAAGACAAAAATAAATAGCCTAGGCGATTCAAACGTGAACCTAATCTTCAAGGGCGATCAGGCATCTCCCACATTCTTTTCAAGGGATAACTCCCCAGTACCACAAAGAAACAAAACGCAAGAACCCGCTAGGCAGAAAACAGTACGTTTTCAGCCTGTCAAACAATCCAATTACGAAAATAACCCTACAATAATAAGGTGCTATATTTGTAATCGTGTTGGGCATATCGCGAGAGAGTCGTTATGTCCCCAATCACATACCAAGAATTGCTTTCGGTAGTACGCAAAATTACGGCAACCATTTGTTCGGAAGAACAAATTTTAGCGCCGGTGGTGCACTAGGCTATAGCCAGGGAAGATTGCGCAAATCAGTACCTTACACCGCGCACCAACCAAATTTTTATACCCCTCCCCCCAATAGACAAATAAATTACCGATTTGAAAACCCAAATAATCGTCAATGCCAATATAACACAAGAATGGTATATAGAAATCTCGAAAGTTTGTCTAGGAGAAATGTAAATTTTGCGAGCCAACGGCATTAGAAGTCAGCGCCAGCAAGCGGCACGGACACAAGACACCCAAGTTACCATAATAATATATTGCGAAGGCAGACAGATGTAAATCAGTTAGATATGCCTACGGAATCTGATATGTCTGAATATCTATTACAGGCACCGACGCATGAAAAAAATCCTCAGGGAAACGTTTCAGGCCCCTCAGAAATATAAATTGGACCCAGAGGGTGCCCAGAATATTTAATAGGTCCAAAACAATGGTAGTGCCGTCTTGTAGTGATAATAGTAATATGTTGCCTATATTTAATGACTTCTGTGTGGCAAATATTTACTTTAAGGCTTTGATTGACTCTGGTGCTACTGCGAACATTATAAGCTCATGCGTATTTAATATGTTGCCTCTGCATATTAGGAAAAAAAATAATTTCAATAATTCCAATTTATCTAGCATGACCGGACCAAAATTGGATGTAAAGGCTTTAATGTACCTGAAAGTAAGAAGGGACAATAGGACCTTACCGAAAAACTTTACAATAAACAATAACTTTCATTTTGAGGCAATTATCTGTGCAAATTTCTTAAAGTCTAATAGGGCACTATTAGACGTAGCGAACGGGAGGCTTGTTTACCCGGCTAAGGTAGGGGAAGAAATTTGTACCATAAGAAATTGTAACAGAGGTTACGAAGACAACGTAACAGTAAATAAAATTTCTGGTGGTATAATGTCGCAATCTTTTCAGCCTCATGTCTCACAAAAAGGACATGGCGTAGTCAGAAATTTTTTCAATTATTCTGAGAGAAGTTGCAGAGATGAAGTAAATTTGGAAAATAAGGGTATTGAATCTGCGAAAATAAAAATAGGAGATATGCGACAGTATATATCAAACGAAATTATGAAAATAGCGGCGCAACATAGCGCCAGTATGAATCTTATAGACAATGAAAATAAAGAGAAATATTACGGATTCGCGATAAGGAAAACAAAAATCCCTCCCAAAACGATGCAAAAAATTCAAATATCACAGATGATTGAACCAATTGTTAGCAAATCCGAAATATGGTTTGCGACCCCATCAAACGAAATTCCTGAAAATCTGCTATTTGAGGAACAGATTATATCTTACGACAAAGGAGAAGGTTTTATTTGGGTATCTATTAACCACGAAAATGACACAATTGTAATAAAAAAGGGGACGTGTTTAGTTCAAATCCAAGTTATCTCGGAAAATGATTTATAGATGGGAAAATTCTAAAAGAGACCTAGTTAATGGCATTAAAACCTCAATTAACAAATACCCTCTAACCAAATCGCAATTTCTAAACAAATTTAATATGGATCATATTAAGGACATGTAACTCAATAAAAAACTATGCGAATTATTATTTAATTTTAAAGATTTATTTTCCGCATCTGAAGATGACATCGCACTTATACATTTTTATTAACACTAAATTTTAACGACTGGTAATCCCGTAGCAAAACAGCCATATCGCGTGCCGTATAAGCATAAAGAATAGTTAAAAAATAAAATTTATGAATTAGAAAAAAAATGAAATTATACGCCCCAGTATAAGCCCGTAATATGCACCAGTGATCTTAGTACCAAACAAGAATGGTGATCTTAGACTTGTAGTAGATTAAAGATCCCTCAACAAACAAGTAGTTAGTGGTAAATTTCCTTTACCATGAATAGATGAAATTCTTGACTCAATTTCAAACAAAAACAAAATTTTTACTTCTTTGGACCTTAACAAAGGCTACCACCAAGTGAAAATAGTTAACAAAAACTTCCATAAGACCCGATTTTCAGTTTATTAATGTGTTTCCTTTGAATACTAAAGAGTACCTTTTGGAGTTAAAACAGGTTCAAGCGCTCGATTTAGACTCCTGTTACACCTTTTAAGAGGATTAAAGAATATCATTCATTTTGTCAATGATGTTATATACGTGGGAGAAAATGCTGAACAACACTTAGCAACATTAGCTAAGGTGTTCGAGAAGTTCAGACAGGGCAATTTAAAACGCCGGCCTGAGAAAGTAAATTTATTTCAACCTAAAATTAAATTTTTAGGAGTAGTAGTAACACAAGGAGAGATATCCCCAGACCCGGATAAAATAAAATGTGTCGAAAACCTCAAACCCCCAAGAACTATGAAAGAATTAAGGGGAATTTTAGGTCTTACTGGCTACTTTAGAAAATTCGTGCGCAATTACGCTCAAATTGCGAAACCGCTCACGGAATTAAATAAAGGGAACTCCCAAAATGTTATCTGGTCCCAGGAAGCTCAAACTTCCCTAGACCGTCTCAAAAAGGCACTCACTTCTGAACCAATATTATCACTTCCTGATTTCAAAAACGGACAATTCGTGGTCACAATCGATGCGAGTTCAAAGGGCATTGGAGCTATTCTTTCGCAAAAAATCCCGGTAGAAACCCCTAATCCTCTAGAGGGAACACCTAAACCAAACCAAATAGAAAAATTCGTGTGCTATTCGAGTAGAACTTTATCCAAAGGCGAAAGTAGTTATTCCGCCACAAACTTAGAATTATTATCTATAATCCACCACTTGGATAAATTTAGACACTATTTAATTGGTAGAAAATTTATACTACGATCAGACCATAAAAGCTTGCAGTACCTGCGCACATTTAAAAATCCCACGGGAATTCTAGCTAGATGGATTATGAAAATCCAAGACCTAGATTACGAATTTGAACATTTAAAGGGAAAACAAAACGCAGATTGTGACTTTTTGAGTAAATACCCAGAAAAAATTGCTTCGGAAGAGGTAAAAAATGAAGTTAACGCCATCAATGCTACGAGCAAACATGGACATAAGAAAAAAAAGTCAAAGACACAGTAAAGGAAAATAAGATTAGCTATCGCCACTTGTCTTTAGAAAATATAAAAAGAAAGCAAAAAAAGAACGAAATGTGTTCAGCACTTATTCATTATTTTGTTAATGACGATGTGTTACCGGATAAATTCAAAACTCTTAGAAGAGATGGACAATTTTTACTATGATCTTGATGAAGAAATACAAGGTAGAATCATGACTGATGAGACAAATACAAACCAAACCTCCATAATACCTGTGTTACCAAAAAACTTAATAGTACTTGCGTTCGAATATTTTCATTCAGATACAGGTGGACACTTAGGAGTAACGAAAACTTTCCATAAATTAAAACAATATTTTTACGTGCCGTCGGCAATAACAAAACTTAAAAGAATTTGTAGGTACATGCGAAGCGTGTAACTTAAGAAAAATCCCCAAGCTTATCCTAATCCTCCAATGGGAGGGGTCCCGGTAGAAAGGTACCCCTTCGATATTGTCTCATTTGACTTATACGGGACCAGCGGAGGCTTACCTGTTTCCAGCAGAGGCCAAACTTCTTACCATATTTAACTGACGTAATCAATAGTACTTATTCAGGAACAACTAAAGATAATCAATTTTATTTACTTTTTGGTCATGATTTTAGAGTCCCCTATGATGAGATTATTCAGTCTCGGCAGTATTTTAATAACTCGGGGGATTACAATCAAGAATTCATAAATAGGAAGAGGAAAACTTATAAAATAGTGAGGCAAGAGTTGAAAAAATGTAAAATAAACCAAGAGCTAAGAAACTAACCCAAAGTAAAAGGGAGTATAAATTTCAAGGAAGGACACTGCGTCTACCTAGAGAACGAAGCAAAAACGGAAGGCAAAAAACTTTCCAACAAATATTCTGGACCGTACAGAATTGTCAAAAAGTACGATAACGATTATAATTTTAAAATGGAGAACCCCTATAGCAGAAGAACTTACAAGGCACATGTTAGCAGAATAAAAAGAGCCAAATTTCCAGAGAGATGGGTATCACGTCCCTCTACTGATTCGTCAGATGCCGAAAATGAGCCCCCTAAATCAAGATTGGCAGAGCTAAAACCCTTTAATTTTAAACAAGATTATTTTGAAGATGACAGTGATGAGGAAAACTGAAGAATTTTTAGCAATGAAAAATCTAGTTATCCCTAGGAAAAAATCCCTAATACCAGGATTTTTTCCTGAAATAAAAACACCAAAAGATCCAAAAATATATTCATTGGCGAGCGCAGGAGAACTAGATTATACGATATTTCCAACGCAATTTTTCCCCGACAAAATTTAGACCCCTTGTCCCCCCAAAAGATTTCCATGCGATATGATGTCCCCTGCAACACCAATAGAAAGGCCCTTGTCATTGCAGGAAGAATTGAAGAGCCGTAGAGACCCCAGATATTACTTTAAAGATGACTCCTCCCAATGATACAACTAAAACAAATCTGCGAGAGGCTATATATTGAATAAATTTCCTCATAAAAATAAGTCAAGGTACATATTACCCTTCCTATTATTTCAACACCAACGAGCTCAATGGGAATGGAGTCATTGGGGTGGGGAAATTGCATTTACCACTTTTAATCTTTTATGGCTGTTTGGGAGCATACATTCAAGGTTGGCCTCCTGTTTGGCATCGTGTTTTGTCTCTGTATTTTAATCATACGCCAGGTTATAGCAGATGTGATGCAGCTGATTTATCGTGACATGAATATTCAGATGACAACTCAAAAACGAACAAAGCTTATTCATGAGACATGCAACACTAACATGAATTCGATGAGAGAAAGCGTTATTCGCTATGCACCATGGGCACTTTGTAGCGAGCTAACTGCAACTTCTATGATCGGGAACCTAGGATCGATGACGATCATTGAATCACGCATGACGGATATTATGAGGTATGGCGAACACGCTGAATATGCAATTACTACCGCATATTAAGACGGAGACTGACTCCGAGTGAGAAGGAGGCATTGGCACCAGATCAGGAGAAGAAGAAGAATGGATAAAATTAATAGTTTAATAGACGCAAGCCATGAGCTAAAGATCTTATAAGAGACACAAATGAACAATTTAATACGAGAATACATTCTCTATGTGCCTCAAAATATCCCAAAAATGATATGCTGAGAAGAAAATAAACGCACTCCCAGTGTTCGACCACTTAATGATAAGGCACCCTATGAACTGTCAAAAAGCAGGTGAGAATGAACTCTGGTAGCATATTCCCACACCTGTAGTTGGAAGCATCATTTCCCAATTGACAATTAAAGAAAGCTCGTCGTGTGAACACAATCATGCTCGAACTGTTCCATGAAGAAACTATATTGTAAGTGCCTTAAAATTTTTGCCAAGACTAAAAGAGTTAAGTAAAATAATTTATAACAGAAGGATTGAGTACACTAACGACTCGAAGGTGATGAAATATGTGAATCTACATATATTACATCTTAATATCTTTGATTACTCAAAAATTCCAATATTCTATCATTGATTTACATAGCAAATATCCCCAGTGAAAGAATTTTAAGGTTACAAGTGAACATGGTAAACTAAACACTGTGTGTTTTAAACCGTTCTTGTATGTAGTGCTAGATGTCCAGATAGTTGTGTAACTTTGGCGAGCTATTTATTTAATGTAGCGTAGATAGAAAATAGTGTGCTACAGACAGCAAAATAAAAAAAAAGCCTTGTAAAATTTAAAATCAAAAAAAATCTTATATAAAGGTAGAATAGCCTCAACCTTATTGGTGTAAAAGTAATCATTGATAGATGTAGAAAAAAAAATCTTTAGTATAATAGCTAGCCTAGAACCATGAATAATCTTAGTCCGGTAGATGAATTTTAGATAGGGATGTAGAATAAAAAAAAAAGTAATAGAGAAAATTTTTAGCACTCCTGATTAAGCCAAAACATAAATATGAAAAAATTATGTATAATAAATATTTAATAAATTTCGAACATTTCGAAAAGCCCAAAGGCAAGCAAGTACTAATGACGGGACGTCATTATATAACGGGAAGGGTAATATATACCTTTATTA
The DNA here is from genome assembly GCF_049724085.1 of Artemia sp. Qi Xiang Cuo. Taxonomy (NCBI): domain Eukaryota; kingdom Metazoa; phylum Arthropoda; class Branchiopoda; order Anostraca; family Artemiidae; genus Artemia; species Artemia sp. Qi Xiang Cuo. The sequence continues at coordinate 332,792 of NC_142812.1, forward strand.
ACATACGATATATTTAAAATACAAAAAGGAAGTTACTTCTTTATAAATATAATTCCGACTTCCTCTAATTAAGTTTAAATCTAGTCGCAAAAAGAAAGAAAAATCCTTTATCAGCAAAGAAAAAAATTGCAGCTAGCCTCAGACAAAGAACGGTACTATTCAGCTTTGAATTTCGCTAAAATAGTGGGGATTAAAAAAGATGCTAAACACAATATTTCTAAGGAAATTTAAATTATAAGAACCGTCCGAACTTTTGAATCCTCAAAAATATCTAAAACAATTTATTGGACGAAGGGTTCGCATTCTCGGGTCACTTGAGCTAATTGTGAGCCAGTTCTTAGAGCGCAGGACAAAAATAAATATGTGTGATAATGGGGTAAATATGCTTTTTGGAAGGATTCGGAAATGAGACTCAGGATCATTTAAACAGAATTATTTTGGCGTTCAAGCTTTGTAATTCTTTCATTGTTGTATCTCAGTCACCGTTGCTGTCATTTGAAGTGACCCACTGCTGTCCACCTGATTATGTAAGTCTCAATACATCTATTGCATTTTACCTGTGTTTATTTCATTTTATATGTCCGTATCTAGTCTAATAACAGGCAATTAATTCGCATATCTTCAAGGTACGTTCCCAGGGACTCTGAACTCCACATGGCTCGTGGAAAAGAGGTTACATTTATACGGATATACATTTTATTTTCACTCAATGATTGAAGATGACACGGTCATAAATTTACTTCACTCCACATTACTGTGACACAGTCCTCGATGGCACAATCTTTAGCGTTATACATGGCGCTATCAGAAAACTTATAAGGTGTAAGTTCACAGCTTTAAAATAGGATATTAGATTTGACGTGGTCAACATTTATGACCATAATTAAGCCCATTCCCATGAAAATTTTTATCGCTACACGATTATATAGTTGCTTCAGTAATTACAGTATTCTAATTATATAGATACATGGCCGTATATGAAAGGGCGAATGGAGGGCTTTCTTGAAATCAGCAAAGCAATATTTGAAGCTGGCAGAAAGAAAACGATACAAAGAAAAGAGGATTTAAAGAGGCAAGAAGATTTTGGGAGTAGGGCCTTCTAAGTAATTAGTATTCCTTCTATTTTTTGTAATCTATGCCTTTCTTCATTGTATAGTTGTGTACTATCTGTTTAGTTTTGTACTATTCCCTTGACAAAGATGGAATTCAAAATTACTTAACTGCTCAAAAAGAGCAACTTCAAACAGACCAAGCACTGATAGACAAAGAATTTAAAAATGAGGCCTTATGGTTTAACCTCAGCGACAAAACGATAAGGTACAACCTATCTTTGCCTGTTTTTTCAGAACAAGGATTTAAAAATGTTTTTAAAAGGTCTGTGAAAGAAAAGGATGGGCTAACTGTGTTGGCATGCGTTAATGCTAAAGATGAGTATCTTTCATTTCATAGTTCCACTGGCCTTAAATTTTTAGAAATAGAATTATTATTGATAATCAATCTATATTCATATACTATATTGTTATGTTGCTTCCGAATATATATTTGCTTTAGTTATTAAAGCACTTTGATTATATAGATGCATTGCCGCATATGAAAGAGCGAATGGAGGGCTTTCTTGAAATTAGCAAAGCAATATTTGAAGAGGGCAGAAAGGAAACAATACAAAGAAAAGAGGATTTAAAGAGGTAAGAAGATTTTGGGTGTAGGGCCTTCTAATTAAATAGCATTCCTTCTATTTTTTGTAATTCATACCTTTCTTCGTTGTATAGTTGTGTACTATTTGTTTAGTTTGCACTGATGCCTTGCCAAAGATAGAATTCTAAATTACTTAGCTGCTCGAAAACAGCAACTTCAAACAGACGAAGGACTGACTAACGAAGAATTTACAAATGAAGCCTTATGGTTTAACTGCGACGACACAATGATGAGGTCCACGGTTAGACTAAGTCCACGGGAAGGATATTTTGTAAAATATAAAAAGCAACTATTCTTAAACGATTTACTAAATTTGTAACACTTGAAACTCCATTCAAACTTCATTTTATTGGTTTATACAAGCACACCCTTAAATTATCAACGAAGGAATAAAGGAAAGTTAAATGCCAGTTTAAGAATTAGAGATGAGAGACGATGCTCAGAATCAAGTATTACCAAAAAATCAAAAACAAAATGACAGCAAATTATATATACCATAGCCAATAGTTAAAAAGAAAATTCCGAAAAAATTAAGGAATAAACAAAACACCAGAATAGCATTCCGGCAACAGATGTCAAAGGACATAAACGGCATATCGTATTACAACACAATGAATGAGCACAATGAATGAGTGAATTAATGAATGAACACTTTATTACCACATGCTGTTTGATATCACTACACTAGGGTTATAACAGGAGTGCCATTTTGTTAGTGTTAACAAAGAAGGATTAAAGGTAAGTTAAATGCCAGTTTAAGAATTAGAGATGAGAGACGATGCTCAGAATCAAGTATTAACAAAAAAATCAAAAACAAAATTGCAGAAAATTAAATATACCACAGCCAATAGTTAAAAAGAAAGTTCCACAGAAATTAAGAAGATTCAAGGTTAGTGGAACTATAGAGCTCTTGTTCTATCAAAAAGACGCCAGGAACTGTTTTTGGCAATTTTATTATCAGCGAAAGAATGAAAGAAGGTTAAATGCCTACATAAGAATAAGAGATGAAAGACAATGCCCAGAATAAAGTATTGCAAAAATGTCCAACCCAAAAATTACGGCAAAATCGATCAAATCATAACAATTGCTGCTGCAATAAACCCTATTCGTCACTATTTACCCAGCAATCACTCTAGAAACGATGCCGTAGGAAGAATACAAGATGATGAGCATTTCGGTATTTTTTGTTTCGTGGTCTTTGTTTCTGGGATATATCATTTTTCACTGTAAATACAATGGCGGCATTATTATACGGATATGCTGGTTTCAACTTCAGGAATTCAACTGCAGAAAGGACTAAAGAAAAAACTAAAAAAGCATTCTGGCGACATATGTCAAAGGCCATAAACGGCACATCGTATTACAACACAATAAATGAACTAGAGTTGCAATAAATGAGTGAATGAATGAATGAACACTTTTTACCACATGCTATTTGATATCATTACACATTGGTAATAATAGCAGTGCAATTTTTTTAGCGACTTTTAGGACTGTGACGTTTATGATATTTTTTCTGACAGTGACTCAACAATCTCAAACGTTTCGAAAATTTAGAACCGATGGATTCACCAAGATATTTACTACGTTTATGAGAGCAGTAAGCAAAATTCGGAAGCTTCAAGGACATCGGAGCTACGGGTCTTCTTTTCTGGCAACAGAGGCCATGAAGTTTTTGGACATTTTGTTTTTCTGCAATAGAATGAACATAGGTTAAATACAGGTTTCAGAATAAGAGTAGAGGAAAAATCAAGAGAATAAAGTATTACCAAAAAAAATCGAAAACAAAAATCAAAGTTAAAACATCTATCCCGGTCAATAGTGATAAACCATTATTCGTCAGTATTTACCGAGTGGTCGCTCTAGAAAAGATCATTTAGGAAGAATAGGAGAAGATGAGCATTTTTAGACTTTTTATTTTTTGGTCTTTCTTTCTGGGAAATGCCCTTTTTCACTGTGAATGTAACGAAATAATATATAAAAGATTATAAACCGTACTTTCAGACCAATAATTAAGAAAATGTCCGCTTAATTTTTAAATAAAACTCAACCAAAATAACGGCCGATCACGCCTAATTAGAACAGTCATGAAATGTGCATTGGTTTCACTTTTTACAGCGACTGCCTAGACCGGGTTTACTAAAGTTCTCTGAAGATGGCTAAAATGATAATAATATAAGGACTGTTTTATAGCTTTGGATAAGACAAACTTATGTCGCTATTAACAAAAACAAAGAATATTGGATCTAATGTTACATTCTTTTTTCAACTTATTAAAAATACTTATGTTACTATTAGCGAAAAAATATTTTGCTAGTGTAAACAAAAGTTAGCCATTAAAGAAAAAATATTTATTTGCAATAAATAATAGGCTGTCTTGAATCAAGGATAGAATCCTCAAGAAAATATAATAGAATTATATTTTGTTATGCAATACAAATTTTGGGTACCACGTTTCTGTAGAAATAAAATTTAAAAAGTCTGAGGTTAACGATTTAAGTGCAAGGTGCGTAAATAAGAGTAATCTAGACCAGGCGTAGGATAAGCTTTGAAAAAGGCTATAGACCTATAAAAATTCTTTGCAAAAAATCCAAGAGGAAAATCAGAAGAATATACCTTCGTAGAATTAATGTTTTGGGAGTTAAGTCTTGAAGTACCAGCGTTTGGAGTTAGTCATGTATTATGAGCAGCTCGGAAAGAGCCCAGTTTTGACGACGTTTAGAAAAAGTGGCATTTATATTCCTGTTAATACACTCGTTGCGCGTCAGTCCTTTCAGTACCAATTTACAGAACCTTGTATATTAAAAGTATCGTAACCCTGTCAGCATCGAAGTATAATACTGTATTACTTATGCTAGCATTCAATACATTGCTTGAGTTTTTTATTGCGTTCATCTATGCTAGAATATATCAGATTAGTCCCGGGTCTCCAATCAATCCCATAAGAAATCTGATTTTGAATTAAAATATAACTTTTAAAGATTGCCTGGTAATTGACTTCCTTAGACATTGTGGCTATGGCGTTGGGTGAACGCTTCTTGAACAGCAAAGTCTAGAGGAGATATTAAGAGAATAAGATTAATCGCAACCATAAGTAGTCAGATTTAAAACCCCCACCCAGTAACTAAGGAAATAAATGCACTAGAAGCAGCCATTGGTCTTCTAGGACTTACAGAACAATGAAATTATAATGATCTAATAAGACAAAATGGAATTCTATATGATCACCTAGAGAAGTACATAAATAAGAAAGACGACGTCAAAGAAGAAATGTCAAGAAAAGTTGACTGAAGCGTTCGATTACTTAATGCCTGAAGCAAGGGCTGAATCCAAGACTATACCAATTGCTAATAGCAAAGATATCAAAACAATAGAACAAGCTGTTCAAGAAATACAAAGTGCGGTTGAAATTGACAACATTGTGTTACAGCACAAGAAACTGTAAATAAATTTTGTGGTGTAACAAACCACACTATAATCAAGAGAATTATTCCCAAGATTTTTTTTCAAGAAACAACTCCCAAAGACCAAACCAAAAAAGATCACAAACACTAACAAGACAAACGACTGTTCGTTTCCTGCCTACCAGGGAAACACGGCATTTAAACACTTTACACCCAATAAGGTGTTACGTCTGTAACCGCCTAGGCCACATTGCACGATAATACTGTTCACAAAACAATTACGGCCCAACCCCCCCCCCCAATGATGAAAACTGTTTTTCCGGGAGAACAAACAATAGTGGGAATGATATGAGAAGTTATTGAGTATTACCACATCACTCCTACTAACCCTCTTATATACCAGACCACCCCCTCTTCGAACAAAGTAATTATTTTAAACTTTATCAAATTATCCAGCGCGGCACATATCAATACAGCAAATTAAAGCGAAAAAAATCTATCCCGGCCAATAGCTGTAGTGATAAACATTATTCGTCAGAATTTACCCAGTGGTCATTCTAGAAAAGATTATTTATCATGTATGTTCATTCGCTCTTATATATGTTGTAGTATATAGAACAAGTTTACTGAATAGAGTTTAGTTTCATATCCCATAAGTTTAATTTTAAGTGAAGGTATCATTTTAGTATTAGGTGAAGGGAGAGAATATTTAAAATCCAATCATGTAAATATTAGTAACATAACTAGTAGAAGAACACAAATGGTTGATGGAATTTTAAGTAACCTAAATGCAAGCACAGGTGGCACTGAAGTAGTCAGGAGTGTATAAAATTTCTAACATATGGTAGTTGCCTAAAAGTCAGTCAAATTTGTAAAATAAAGCGCAATTAAAAATTAAAGAGTTCAATTAGGGAAACTTAATGATGATGACATAATTGAACTGATGATGACATTGGAAGAAAAATATGTAACTTAATTAAAAATCTATAAGCATAGGCATCCCTTTCAAACTATTAGTTAAGAAAACGTCGGGCTCATTTTTAAATAAACCTCAACTAAAATACCGGCATATAACGCCTAATTAAAAGTCACAAAATATGTATTGGTTTAACTTTTTACAGTGACCGACAAGACCGGATTTACTAAGTAATAAATACCTCTGAAGATAGCTTAAATGACAATGATATAAGGACTGTCTGTTAGCTTTGGATAAGACAAATTTATGTCGCTATTAACGAAAACAACAAATATTGGATCTAATGTTACACCGTTTTTTCAACTTATTAAAAAGAAACTTATGTCGCTATTAACGAAAAATTGTTTGGATATTTTAAATAAAAGTTATCTATTAAAGAAACAATTTACGTTGCAATAAATAAAAGGCTGTCTTAAAGCGATGAAAAAATCCTCAAGAAAATGTAATATAGTTATATTTTATAAGACAATAAAAATTTTGGGAAAAAAAACATATAAAGTCTGAGTTTAACGATTTAAGTGCATTGCGCGTAAATAATAGTCGTCTAGTCCAGGCGTGGGACAGGCTTTGAAAAAAGTCAAAGACCTATACAAGTTTTTAGCAAAAAAAATACAAGAGGAAAATCAGGAGAATATACCTTAGTAGAATTAATGTTTTAGGAGTTAGTCTTGAAGTACCAGCGTTTGGAGTTAGTCATGTATTATGACCAGCTAGGAAAGAGCCCAGTCTTGAAGACGTTTAGACTCAAGTGACATTTATATTCGTGTTAATAGACTCGTTTTGCGTCATTTCGTTAAGTGTCAAATTAAAGAACAACGTATTACAAAAGTATAGTAACCCTGTCTGCATTTAACTTTACTTCTGTGTTAATTGTGTGAGTATTCAAATAATATCTTGTATTTTTAATTGTGTTCACCCTAGCCAGTGTATCTCATATTAGTCCCGTGTCTCCAATCTCTCCCATGAGAAATATTATTTGAACTTAAGATATAACTTTGAAAGATAGCCTGGTAATTGACTTCCTTAGACCTTGTGGCTATGGCGTTGTATGAACGATTCTTAAACAGCGGAGTCTGGGGAAGATGTTAAAAGAATAAGATTAATCACGACCACAAGTAATCACATTTACCCCCCCCCCCGACCAATTGGCAAAAAGGTTCCAAATGGATTAATATCCCTGGATCAAAATCCACTATTCAAACCCCCAGAATGTGATGGGTGTCATTATTACAGGGAAATGCTGGGGCAACCTCAGAAATCCAGCCGGACAGTGGAATATATAAAAACGCATTATATTGAAGACCGACCTTAGCTATAAGAAACTCAGTGTAAAGTTGTAAATGAATTAAATTAGATTAACACTTTCCCAACTAATTTACTAAAGATCAAATCGTTATTAAACATTGTGCTAAAAGCTAAATATCTGCTAAGTGATCAATATAAGTGAAAATAAACATTAGCTAATATAAAAAATTGACAAGATTGCATCTCATTTAGAATCTTATTTATCAAATGACTCGACCATTGTAAAACATCAAAAAGGGTTCATGTATGTTGCTTATTTTTCTAAAGGAATCTAAAAATGAAGAAATTTATTCATGACAGAAATGATATATGGTTATTCTTCGTATCTAGGACATGAATAGAAACCATATGCTGTTAAACTAATACACACACAAAAAAGGAATCTAATCTATAAAATAGATTTTACACTACACGATGTTTGAATAATAACTCTAAACGAACGGTTTTGGCTCGTTACATCAGATACGACAGTTTAAACTCGAGTAATAACAAAGGGCATCAATATAATTGGCCCAAAAGTACTCCTTTTTACGGCAAAATTTTATCGTTTACAATTCCCAATGTAGCCTAAATAATGAAAAAATAAAACAACCCCCCGGGCAAGAAAAGAGAAACTAAAACGAACGAGACAAAAATATGCGGAGTCTAGAACATGACACATAATACAGGTATTACTAGATGAAAAAAGTGAACTCGATTTATTTTTATGAGATTTTGTTATCTTCGTATGTGTGAGGTGTGAACCCCAGAATGGCAGGAAATCAACTTAGCTTTGAAGAGAGGAAGTTTGTCCTGAAATGTTATTGGAAGACCGAAAACACCATTGAAGTGCAAAGACGATTCAGAACGGAATTCTCAAGATCGCCACCAACGCGCCGGACCATTGCTCGCATCAAAGAGAAATTTGAAGCAGAGGGAACCGTTCAGAACGTCAACAAGAACCGTTCTGGACGACCACGGACATCCATGAGCCCAGGAAAAGAAGAGAAGGTGCAGGAAACACTTTTACAATCACCACAGAAATCACTTAGACAAACTGCTTGGGAAACAAACATCTCAAAAGGTAGCGTCTATCGTATCATGAAGCGTCTGCACTGGAAATGCTACATTCCAACACCAATTCATGCCCTAAACGAAGACGATCCTGACCGGCGAGTTGAATTCTGTGAATGGTATCTGGCAAAATGTGCAGAAGATGCAGGGTTTCCACACAAAATTGTTTGGAGCGATGAGGCAAATTTTAAATTAAATGGCACCATTAATCGCCATAATTGCACGTACTGGGCTCCTGTAAATCCTCATGTAACACTTGAACACCATGTCAACTTGCCAGGAGTAACAGTGTGGTGTGGGATATCTGCACTGGCATCATAGGGCCATTTTTTATTAACAGAACGGTCACTGGTGAGAGCTACCTTAACTTGCTTCAGGAGTTTGTTGGTCCACAAATGTCTGAGAAGTTTGGTGATGACGGCAATATTTACTTTCAGCAAGATGGTGCACCTCCTCACTACCATCGCGATGTCCGAGCTCACCTCGATGCAACTTTTCCCGACACATGGATTGGCCAAAGGGGTGCCATTGAATATCCTGCACGTTCCCCGGACCTGACGCCCTTGGACTTTTTTTTGTGGGGATATCTCAAAGACAAAGTTTATCGCAACCAACCAAGAACAATTGAAGCTTTGAAAATGGAAATTGAAAGACAATGTCGCGATATTCCTAATGACCTGTTTCGTGATGTATGCGAATCCCTTGGTGCGCGTTATCAGCGTTGTCTGGACAATAATGGTCATCAATTCGAAAATAATTCCTTAATCACATTTGGCTTTTATATTCGAAGCTATTTCATATCACTTTATGTTAATAAATAAAGTATTTCTCGTTATTCTAAGTACCAGTACATTTTTTTGAAAGTCAAACATTTAACATACATCGTTTAACGTCTCATATTTCATGACATGCCCTGAATAAGAGATGAGGAATGATGCTCAGAATAAAGTATTACCAAAAAATCAGAAACAAACATTGCAGAAAAATATATATACCACGGCCAATAGTTGAAAATTACTAAAATGTCAAACATAAAAATTGGAACAAAATAGATCTACCCCAGCCAATAGCTTCTGCGATAAATAATATCCGTCAATATTTACCCAGTGATCAATCAAGAAAAGATCATATAGGAACAATACGAGATAATGAGCATTTTGAGATTTTTTTTCTCGTGGTATTTGTTTATGGGATATATCATTTTTCACTTTAAATGCAATTATAGTAGTAATTAAGAGAAGCACTGGTGTCATCGTCATAAATCGTACCGCACAAAGGAGTAAATAAAACACCAGGAAAGAATTCCAACAACAGATGTCAAAAAACGTAGCCAGCATATCGTATTACAACACAATTATTGAACTGGCATTGCAATGAATGAGTGAATAAATGAATCGTTACCACGACCTGTGATATCATTACACTAGGGTAATAACAGTAGTGTCATTTTGTCTGTGACTTTTATATTTTTTCTGACAGTGAGGCAACATTCTCAATTACAATTACGAAGAATAAAATACGATATGGAAGAATACAATTCAGAGTGCAAGTCCCAAGTTGTTTGTTGGCACCCTTATTTGGCTGAATTCAAATAAAGTCTTAAGTTTGAGCATGTACGTGTCATCTAAATCATATTTTTTCTTAGCATTCTTATTTGCATGTAAATATCTAGTTTGATCTTTACTCAACCCAAACAATTTAAACTCGTTTTCAATTTGAAAGAAATACGAAGTGTTTGACACTGGGAATGGAATGCTGAACATTTCGAACATTCTGAACCCATCTTGTTTATTTGATATAGAGAAATCACAGATAACCAGCAATTTCAATTGTTGTGTCGCCGCATTGCAGCTAGTCGAAGGTCGGGCTTTAGCGAATGTCTTATCCTTGCATGGTATGCCAGACAAATAGATGAAAGTGATTAGTGCTATGTGAGAGAGTAACGCTGTGTTTAAGGTAGAAAATGAGATTAGCAGCTGGTTTCATAATAAATCAGGAGTTGAGCAAAGTTGATTCCCATTTCCATTTACACGGGTCATTCTGATCGATTTTGTCATAAGGAGCAAAGAACAGGTAATGTTAGAGCACAGAATCAAATGTGGAATCAAAGTTCTCTAAACTTTAGCTTTATGGATTCTAGATGAAAATATTGATAAAATGAATAACGAAAAATGTGGTTCGAAAAAATGAATGTACGAAAAGTGTGGTTCAGTCAATTGTGATAAAAGGGAGGTTGTCATAAAATATATTTAAGGGAAATTAGAACTTCCTGGGAGTGTTTAAAGAGCGGGGCTTCGAATAGATTCGAATGGAAGAGAAGCGCGCTTAGCTGTGTTGACCTCAGGCGGCTATATGCTACGTTGTTTTGTTGTTAGTAGTAGTAGTAATCTACTTTGACCCAATAGTCTATAAAATAGGAGAATGTCCCTGAAAGTCACTATAGTAGCTCTCAAATCCCTAAAAATTTTTTTTAGAAGATTAAGTCACATGAACAATACAACCATGAAGTCCTTCTAGAGTGTGACCAGTGACCAGGCTAACACCACAATAGTTACCACACTCACTCGGGACGACGCCAAGACATCGACACGTCAGGACCACTACCGTCAAAACATCGACAAAATCAGACATAACGTTAACACGTCAGGACATCGACAGTCATAACATCGACATTTCAGGACATCGACCGTCAATCGCCACCCGTCAGAACATCGACAGTAGGGTGGTCACAAGGTATAAGGAAAAAAAATAGTTTCGTTATAATGCCGGCGGGACCCCCCTAATATTTGCCATTGGTCTAGAAAATAAGATTTGGAAAGTTTTAGCTCAATCGGATAATGTTAACCCGTGCCTCATCGAGATTAAATATGAAAAAAAACGATTTTTTTGCACAAAATCACCGTTTTTTCCTGATAAAATAAAACTATTTGTCCTAGAAATTTTATTCTTATTTAGTTCATAAGAAATGTTACTATCATCAAGTTTTACTCCAACCACTTTTTGGTCTAAACGTTTATATTTGAAGATATCTATTATCTGTTACTCTGCTGTCGTGTCTGTTTTCTTTTTATTAGCTTATTAATTGTTTTATCTTACTATTATATCTTTATTTCTGTTTTTTTTAAATTTTTATTTTTAACTGTCAGATTTTATTTTAACATCTGATTCCAGCTTTTTATTTTAATTTTACTTTATTATAATGCGTCGATGATATCTGTTTTTCTTTTTTTTATCTCTTGACACAGCAGACTGCGGCATTATTTTTATTATTTTAATATCTTATGCATCTGTACTACTCCTTTCTTGTACCACGGTTTATGGGTTTATGGGTTACGGTTTAGGGAATGTCATAAACCATTTCCTTCCTTTTGTGTTCCTTGTCTGAGATGCCTGGGGTTTTCCCACTCTTTAAAAAGTGTAACGGAGAGGTCACAGGGCTTCAGTTAACGTTTGGTTTTCAAACAGTGAACATTATTGAACAACGCTCTTCTAGTGAGTTTTTTCTTGTGAGGTTTGAGGGACTATGTCTTCTACAGCGTCAACGAGCCATGCTCGTTCGGGTTCGAGTTCAAGGCAGAAAGAAATGGTGCATTTGATTGGCCACATCTCTCATCAAATCACTGGCAGTAAATTACCCTCTAATTGTCAAGTTTTACGCAGCTTATTTTATAATATACGGCAAGTGAAATTGAACACCAGAGAAGCTGCAAGACTTACAATATAGGAGGCTGTCATTTTTTGGGAGAAAGCTAATATACCAACCAAACACTTTAAAGATTGTGTTGTAAAGCTTGAAAAACTGTACAAAGAGTGGAGAAAACTACAAAAAAACGCTAACAGATCTAAAAGCACAGCTCAAAATAAAAAAAGTAGAAGCTTACAAGTCAATCAATGATGACCTCTTTGAAATTGCTCATGAGGATGCATTAACAAACACTGTTGAAGAAGACAAGCAGTTTTTGTTACTCCAGAGAAAAAAAGGACGTCCTGGCTGCATGGGAGGCGTTGACATGAATTTTGTGAACGCAGAACAACGAAGAGAAAAGAGACGAGCAGCTGAGATGGCGAGATTTTGACTCAGGTTTTGACTCACAAAATTTAATTGTAAGTAGAAGTGTAATACAA